>NC_141135.1:138031978-138204478 GCF_053477565.2 Lygodium microphyllum | reverse complement strand
CTTAGCGGCCAGTTTTTGCGAAATCCACTCCAACAGGACCTTTGGCCATACATCCACCCCCAATGGGTATCCAAGATGCCTGGCAATGGAGCCACGGGAAACCACCTGGCCCTGCTAGCCTAATGATTGTAAATCAGGCTCCGTGCAACTGAGAATGGCTGACTTAAAGGCATTGATGCGAAGACCAGAGGCTTGACCAAAGAGCGTCCAAACATCTAATGCCTTGCGAATGTTATCCCTGTCCGCCTGCAAAATCATAAAGGAGTCATCAGCCAAAGATTGGCTAATGAAGTGCTACCTCAAAGGAAGAGATAACCTTGCCAGCTGGGCAGAAGCCGCCATGGAGGATAACATTGAAAGGACCGGGTGAGTCGCTAAGGCAAAGAAGAGAGGACTCAAAGGGCAACCCTGTCGGACCGAGCGTGCAAGGACAAATGGCTCTGTAACCCCACCATTAAGCATAACTCTTGAAGAAGCCTCAGTACTAATGGTGTAGATCAATCGGGACATCCGGGTACCAAAGCCCATAGCAGACATAAGATCTGCAAGGAAAGACCAGTCCACACAGTCAAACGCCTTTTCTAGGTCCAATTGAATCAAGACCACTTGCTGATTGGAGTGCCGCGCATAGTCAATAGCCATTTGCACATTTAAGATATTATGCAAAATGTTGTGGCCCTTAATGAAACCATATTGGAGAGGGTGCACAATAGCTGGAAGGTGCTTGTGAAGCCGATTTGTCAGCACCTTGGAAAAGATTTTATACATTGCGCCCATCAACGAAATTGGTCTCCAGTGTTGCAACTTTGACGGCGAAGGGACCTTGGGAATCAGTTTGATAAGGCCTTCTTTCCATGAAGAAGGCATGACCCCTGTTTCCCAAACCCGCTGAAACATGACCACCAATGGCTTAACCAACTGCATGGCTGAGTGCTCAAAAAATTCATTAGTGAGACCATCCCAACCAGGACTTTTATCCTTAGGCAGGTGCAACAAAACATCCATAACCTCCTCTTCGCAAATATCCACCTCCAAAGTGGCTTGCATATCAAATGGAACCTGCTAGCGGACCAGATGATAAAAGACTTAGCGGGCATGCGTAACCTGGCTAGAAGGCAAGGGAGAAGAAGCAAAAAGATCCATAAAATAATTTCTGCGCATATTGATAATGGTCTGTGGATCAGTGACCATGCGAGCTTCCGAATCCTCGAGCCGAGTCATATTTTTGTGAGCCGGAGAAGCATGCAAGGCGCGAAAGAACTTGTGAGACTGGCAGGCGTTATCTTGCAAGGTGTCAGTCAAGGTATGCAGCTTGGCCTGCTGGTAAGATTTCAAGCTAAATACTTCAATGAGATGGGCCAAACACCGCTCCAGTGACAGCAGAAAATCATCATCTAGGGAGTCCAGGAGCAAGGAACGGACCAAGGCCAATAAGTCCTCTGCTGCATGTCGACGTCGGCGACAAAGGGAGGCATTATGAATCCCATACTGCCGAGCAACCTGCTGCACATTAGAGAGCAGGCGTGCAAACGAAGGCAAGCCCTCAAAGGCAAAGTCCAACAGGAACCTCTCAAGCAATTGCTCCATATAACCCTGAAAAATTGGATGCTTCAAATAAGAGGAGTTGAAGCGTAAAGGGAGCTTATCCAGCAACTGCATAAAAGGTGCAATAGATTGTGCCCGCATCTCAAGCTGGAGGGGGAAATGATCCGACAACGCATATTGCTGCAAGACCTTCATTTCCAGCATCTCGGGAAGAAAATCATCCCCCTGCATGATATACATTCTGTCCAACCGCGACCAAGTAGTGGCATATTGTGCTGAATGAAAAGTAAAACCAGAAACAGAAGGGTGAAGCCACGACCAAAGATCTTGCTTAAGTACGTGCAAAGCAAAGGAGTTCCACACCCGGCTTTCCGGCATATCCATAACTGAATGCTCTGAGGTGGACTGAGAAGAGTCAACACACATATTGAAATCTCCCATCAAGAACCCCCTGCGGCCAAGTGACATGGAGCCCTGCAAAGTCGACCATAGATCCCGTCGGGATGCGGGATCATTTGGAGCATAGAGTCCGAGCAACCATAAAATCTCTCCTTCAAATAAGACTTCGATTACCAAAAAGCGGCCCTGCACATCGTTTTTAACAAGAACAGGCTGGTATTTCTCATGGACAATCATCAGCACGCCCGAATAGTGCTTAGCATGTGTCCCTGCATAAAACAGACGGAATCCATGACAATCCACAACTTTTCCTGCCTCACCGTGACTTTTGTGCTCCACTGCACACAATACATCCCACTGGTTCTCATGCAAGACAGTCCACATGGTATGTTGCTTATGGCGAGAGCAAATGCCTCGCACATTCCACGTGGCAATCTTCATATATTTTCAAAAAAGGAAGTCAGGAACGAGGCGGCTGTTGCCTCGATTGCACCTTTTCCGCGAGAGCATCCAGGACACCCTCATCCAGAAAGTCAGCCAATACTGCAAACGAATTCGGGCGACCTGCTTTGGAGGTAGAAGGGAAATCCACTGCCTTGGGAGTAGGGCGGGGATAACGCCTATCCCAAGGCGTAATCACATTGCCTTTGGCATCAAACGCCAGCTTAGCAGGTGGGCCCTTGGGGCCCTCCGAATAAACTTTCCTTGAAGCCGGATTACGGGGGGCAGATGGGGCCATAGTACGCGCAGCCTGCTGTGGGGTGACCATGTCTTTCCTGCGCGTGTACGTGCGCACGGAATCCGGGGAAGCATTAGGCCCAGGATCGGCCAGGCCTGCATCCAGCTTTTTACCTTTTTTTTGTCGCGCCTCAATCTAGTCAGTGCTAGGGAAATCCAAACCCCGGACCTGTTGTTTGCCTTTATCCATGACAGTAGGTGGCTGCAGGGTCGCCTGTGTCGGAGCATCAAGCACCATGTCATCCTTGGGCTGCACAACCTGGGCCTCCTCCGAAGACGGTTGCCGTTCCGGGCATTCGGCCATAAAATGCCCTAACTTACCACATGAAAAGCAGTGTCCGGCAAAATTGCCCCATTTCAGGCGGAAATACAAAGGATGCATTCCAGAACAATTGAGGCGAAGCCACGCAGGCCTTTTCCTGGCCGTATCCCATAACATGCATAAACGGTTTCGGTTCATAGCCCTGAGGCTGGGGGGAACCAGCACTGTGCCCACAACCGCCATCGCGTCCTTCAACAATGGCCAATATACTGCTGGACAATTTTCCACTTCCACCCACACCGGGCATTCGCGTTGAAGCAGACGCTGGAAGTCAGCCATAGGGCGCCATGGTACCACATGGACCAAGCGGCGATCAAAGAATAGCGGCAACCTGGACAGGAGCTCAGCGCGATGCGATTCCGATTTCAACAGCACCTCATAAAAGCCGCGAGGTCCAAGGAAGATCTCCTCAACACACTCCCCTTGCAATAAATGGTGCATCCACTGGCGAATATGTGAGAGCACTGGGATCCTACCGATGAAAAAAAGTATAACTGCACGGTCATAAAACACCGAGAAGGACCGCAAGACTGATTTTGGGTCCACCGTGGCTTCCAGCACATCATCCGCAGCCGCAGCAGAGAAAGTTTCATTGTTATGCTGGACATAATCGCCAAGCAGTGTATTGGCAAAGTCCAGCAAATGCTCCCAGTCAATTTCCTGCGAATCCACAGGTTCAGAGGCAACCTGTGCATAGGAACGTTCCTGAGGACCCATTGGCTCGTCTGAAGTATGCTTGGAGCGTTTGCCTACAGGCGGCAGTTCAGAACCCGGAGACGGCTCCTCCATGCATGGCACCATATCCTCCGGCTCCTCTGTATCGGAGTCAGGGCCAAGGGCGGCCACCGTCCGGTCAAGAAAATCCATATCCAGGCCAGCCATACTGCTGTCTTCTTGCTTTCGCTCGCTCCCGCACTCTCTCTCTTTCTCTCTCTGTGCAAGTCCCGCAGTCTTGCAAAATCAGGGGACCACCCGGCTGCAGCAACAGGACTGCAACGGGGCTCCTGTGGAGAGCAGGACAGATACACGCAGATGAACCGCGGCGCACGGGAACAGGGCAGACACCAGTGAGGCTTCAAGGCGGTTGCAACCAGCTCCCACGCTGATGCAGAGCAGCCGACCCGTGGCGGATCTGACACAGATCCGAGTGACGGCAGGGGGCACGATACACAGGCTGGCGCTGATCAGGACAGCGGCAGAGGGCGCGAGACACAGGCTGTTGCTGCAAACGCCGAGGCCTGTCAGACTGTTGTGGGAACCCCGTCCGCTCTGTCAACGGGACAGTTCGTCACTCCCTGCGCTGTGCCCCACTGCTCGTGAAGGACAGGCGGAAAGGTACGGGACAACAGGCGGCGCTTGCAGACGGGGCAGCAAGTCAAAAGATGACGGGGACGATGTAGACGACGAAGCAGACTGGATCGCGCGCAAGTCAGAAGGCTCCCACAACACCAGAAACACGTCGCGAGATCCACAACACCAGAAACGCGTCGCGAGATCAGGGGGACACCAGATCCGCCATCGCCCGCTCTCGCCTCTCTCGCTCCGCGACACCTCCACACGATTCGCCAACGTGGGGAAAATCCCAGTAGTAGTGCACTAAAAAGTTACATGAATCATGGCAACGACCCAGAGGCAATTGCCATATGCCAAGGAAGCAAATCCTCCGGAGGGAGCAAGTCGGCGTGTCGGATGAGATCTAACTGCCAGTGCAAGAGGCCTTTAAGCCTGGCAACATGGCGCGGTACATTAGAGGCCGAATCAAAGAGAAAAGCATTGCGCATGGTCCAAATGTGCCAGCATCCCCAATATCTGAAGAAGTGAAATAATATCTTCATATGCAACTGTGGCGGTGTGGGATACTTCGGGCGCACAAAAACCCAGTCGAAAGGAGTTAGCGAGGAGCCCACCACAGTGCGCCAAATGTGCGACAAGAGTAACCAGATATTCTTGGCGAGCGGGCAAGAAAGAAAACAATGTCGAGCTGATTCCGCCGTTGTGGTACAGAAGAAGCAATTGCCATTGGAGATGCGACGCTTGGCAAGGGCCGAGGCAAGAGGAAGACCACCAATCATTACCTACCAAAGAAAGACCTTGCATTTGAAAGGTGCCTTATTTAGCCAGCCCTCCATCAGCGTTGTCTGCCACCATGTCAGCGATTTCCGCAATCCCCAAACAGTATTAGCTTTGTCACCCAACCATTGGCGATCCCGAATAAGAAGATGATAGACCTGATTAGTAGAGGCCTTTTCCAGACCCAACCGGCCTGCAAGGTCCCAGTCCTGCCAAGGGCGATCCACAGCCAGGGCAGGAAAGGGTTGCCTGCCCTGAAGCTCCGCCGAAAGCTTTCCCCATAAATCACGGTATCCGCGCGGGATCTTGAAAAGTCGCCTAACAGTCCGAAAGGATATGAGGACATTGCGCGTGGCAAGGGTAGCATCTGCAACCGACGTCACACCTAAACGGGCCATGCGGTTAAATCGCAGTCTGAGCTGATGTTTATCTTCCCATGAAAGTAGTCTCGATACTGCCAACAATTTCAGCTGAAAGGAGTTAGTCTGCAAGCGGTCCCCTACCGGGTGCCACCGGGCCTTTTTGAGCACCACTTTCCAAGAGTCGACCAAGTGCTGTAACAAAGCGGAAGAGGAGCTGGAAAAACGGGAATCAGCATTAAGGACATGCCACCAGGAGGCCCGAAGCCGGGTGTTACCATGGCGGAGCCCGCTGTCCTCAAGAAAATAACGGGCTATGATGGTCCACGGGTGATGATCCACACACATGGCCCGAAAAAGGGACCAACGGAGAGCCAGCATATGATGTTCTGCATCCAAAAGAGCTCCACCACCCATGCGCTTAGGGGTACATGTATGTGACCATGAAATCCAAGAAATGCCTGCCTGCAGAGAATCCTTCTTCCATAGCATGAAACGGATGGGATGAGTGAGAGGCTTCAAAGTAGTAGGCGTCCATGGCAACAATGGCAGGAAATACGATAGCATTGGGAGCATAATTGACTGAGCCACTTTGAGGCGGACATGGAAGGGCCACGCTTGCGACTTCCAATACATAAACTTTGCCGCCAGTTTTTGTGAAATCCAGTCCAGCAGGTCCTTTGGCCGTACATCCACCCCCACTGGGTATCCAAGATGCCTGACAATAGAGCCACGGGAAACCACCTGGCCTTGCCAGCCTAATGACTGTAAATCAGGCTCCGTGCAACTGAGAATGGCGGACTTAAAGGCATTGATTCGAAGCCCAGAGGCTTGACCAAAAAGCGTCCAAACATCTACTGCCTTGCGAATGTTGTCCCTGTCCGCCTGCAAAATCATAAAGGTGTCATCAGCCAAAGATTGGCTAATGAAGTGTTGGCCCAAAGGAAGAGACAACCCTGCCAGCTGAGCCGAATCTACCATGGAGGATAACATTGAAAGGACCAGGTGTGTCGCCAGGGCAAAAAAGAGCGGACTCAAAGGACAACCCTGTCTGACTGAGCGTGCAAGGACAAAGGGCTCAGTAACCCCACCATTGAGCATAACTCTGGATGAAGCCACAACACTAATGGTGTAGATCAATCGGGACATTTGGGTTCCAAAGCCCATAGCAGACATGAGATCTGCAATGAAAGACCAGTCCACATAATCAAACGCCTTTTCCAAGTCCAATTGAATCAATACCACTTCCTGACCGGAGTGTCGCGCATAGTCAATAGCCATTTGCACATTTAAGATATTATGCAAGATGTTGCGGCCCTTAATGAAACCATATTGGAGAGGATGCACAATAGCGGGAAGGTGCTTGTGAAGCCGATTCGCCAGCACTTTGGAGTAGATTTTATACATGGAGCCCATCAAAGAGATTGGTCTCCAGTGTTGCAGCTTTGACGGTGAAGGGACCTTTGGAATCAGTTTGATAAGGCCTTCTTTCCATGAGGAGGGCATAACCCCCGTTTTCCAAACCTGCTGAAACAAGACCACCAATGGCTTCACCAACTGCGTGGCTGAGCTCTGAAAGAATTCATTAGTGAGACCATCCCAGCCAGGACTTTTATCCGTCGGCAGGTGCAACAAAACATCCATGACCTCTTCCTCGCAAATATCCGCCTCCAAAGTGGCTTGCATATCCAATGGAACCTGCTGGCGGACCAGATGATAGAAGACCGAGCGGGCATGCGTAACCTGGCTAGAAGGCAAGGGAGAAGAACCAAGGAGTTCCATAAAATAATTTCTGCACATATTGACAATGGTCTGCGGATCAGTGACCATGCGACCCTCCGGATCCTGGAGTCTGGTCATATTGTCGCGAGCCGGAGACGCATGCAGGGCGCGAAAGAACTTATGAGACTGGCAGGCACTATCTTGCAATGTGTCAGTCAAGGTATGCAGCTTGGCCTGCTGATAAGATTTCAACTGAAATACTTGAAGAAGATGGGCCAAACGCCTCTCCAATGACAGCAGAAAATCATCATCTGGGGAATCCAGGAGCAAGGAGCGGACCAAAGCCAGTAGCTCCTCTGCTGCAGATCGACGACGGCGACAAAGCGATGCATGATGGATCCCATACTGCCGAGCAACACGCCGTACATTAGAGAGCAACCGTGCAAATGAAGGCAAGCCCTCAGAGGTGAAGTCCAATAAGAACCTCTCGATCAATTGCTGCATATAGCCCTGAAAAATTGGATGCTTCAAATAAGAGGAGTTGAAACGTAACGGGAGCCTATCCAGCAACTGCATAAAAGGCGCAATAGATTGTGCCCGCATCTCCAGCTGAAGGGGGAAATGATCCGACAACGCATACTACTGCAAGACCTTCATTTCCAGCATCTCGGGAAGAAAATCGTCCCCTTGCATGATATACATTCTGTCCAGCCGCGACCAAGTAGTTGCATATTGTGTAGAATGAAAAGTAAACCCTGAAAAGGAAGGGTGAAGCCAAGACCAAAGATCCTGCTTAAGAACATGCAAAGCAAAGGAATTCCACACCCGGCTTTCCGGCGCATCCATTACCGAATGCGCTGAAGTGGACTGAGAAGAGTGAATACACATATTGAAATCTCCCATCAAAAGCCCCCTTCGGCCACGTGACATGGAGGCCTGCAAAGTGGACCAAAGCTCCCGTCGGGATGCGGGATCATTCAGCGCATAGAGGCCCAATAACCATAAAATCTCGCCTTCAAATAAGACTTCGATAACCAGAAAGTGGCTCTGCACATCATTTTTAATAAGGACAGGCTGATATTTCTCATGGACAATCATCAGCACGCCCGAATAGTGCGCAGCATGGGTGCTTGCATAAAACAGACAGAATCCATGACAATCCACAACTTTCCCGGCTTCACCGTGACTTTTGTGCTCAACTGCACACAATACATCCCACCGATTTTCATGCAAGACGGTCCACATGGTATGTTGCTTATGGCGAGAGCAAATGCCTCTCACATTCCATGTGGCTAGCTTCATATTTCTTCAAAAAAGAAAGTCAGGAACGAGGCACCTGTTGCCTCGATTTCACCTTTTCCGCGAGAGCATCCAGGATGCCCTCATCCAGAAAATCAGCCAATACTGCAAAGGAATTCTGGCGACCTGCTTTAGAGGTAGAGGGTAAATTCACTGCCTTGGGAGTGGGGCGGGGATAACGCCGATCCCAGGGAGTAATCACATTACCTTTGGTATCAAACGCCAGCTTAGCAGGAGGGCCTTTGGGACCATCAGTATAGACTTTCCTTGGAGCCTGATTACGGGGGGCAGACGGGGCCGTAGTGCGCGGAGCCTGCTATGAAGTGACCATTTCTTTTCTGCACGTATACGTGCGCACAGAGTCCTGGGAAACAAGAGGCCCAGGATCTGCCAGGCCTGCATCCAACTTTTTACCTTTTTTGGGACGTGCCTCAATCCAGTCCATGCGACGGGAATCCAAACCCAGGACCGGTTGTTTGCCTTTATCCATGGCTTCCTGGGGCGGAGCATCAAGCACCATGTCGTCCTTGGGCAGCATAACCTGTGCATCCTCCAAAGACGGTTGCCTTTCAGGGCATTCAACCATGAAATGTCCCAATTTCCCACATGAAAAGCAGTGCCCCGCAAAGTTGCCCCATTTCAAGCGAAAATGCAGAGGATGCATGCCCAAACAACTGAGGCGAAGCCAGGCGGGCCTTTTCCTGGCCGTGTCCCATAACATGCATAAACGGTTCCGGTTCATTGCCCTGAGGCTTGGGGGGACCAGCACCGTGCCCACAACCGCCATGGCATCCTTCAACATTGGCCAATAGACCGCCGGACAATTTTCCACCTCCACCCACACCGGGCATTCTCGTTGAAGCAGACGCTGGAAATCGGCCATGGGGCGCCATGGTACAACATGGACCAGGCGGCGATCAAAGAATAGTGGCAACTTGGACAGGAGTTCAGCTCGATGCATTTCCGATTTCAACAGCACCTCATAAAAGCCGCGAGGTCCAAGGAAGATCTCCTCAACACACTCCCCTTTCAATAAATGGTGCATCCACTGGCGAATATGCGACAGCACTGGGATCCTGCCAGTGAAGAAAAGGATAACTGCACGATCATAAAAAACCGAGAAAGATCTCAAGACTGATTTAGGGTCCACCGTAGCTTCCAGCACATCATCCGTTCCCGCTTCAGAAAAAGATTCAGTATTATGCTGGACATAATCGCCAAGCAGAGTATTGGCAAAGTCTAGCAAATGCTCCCAGTCGATTTCCTGCGAATCCACAGGATCAGAGGCCACTTGCGCATAGGAACGTTCCTGAGGACCCTTTGGCTCATCAGAAGTATGCTTGGAGCGTTTGCCAGCAGGCGGCAATTCAGAACCCGGCAGTTCAGAACCCGGAGGCAGCTCCTCCGTGCATGGCACCATATCCTCTGTCTCCTCTACATCGGAATCAGGGCCAAGGGCTGCCACCGTCTGGTCAAGAAAATCCATATCCAGGCCAGCCATACTGCTGCCTTCTCGTTCCCGCTCTCTCTCTCGCTCTTGCTCTCTTTCTTTCCTGTACAGCGGCGCTGTCCAAGGACAGATTCCACAAACACAGCCAATGAAACCAGAGCTTTACCTGTCAGCCTGAGTCGTGGCCTGTCCCAAGAACGCGTGTGGCAGGGCGCAACCCTAACAATGCAAGGGCCTGAGGGTGGAACACAGGTCTGGCAGTCGACGGCAGCGCGGGATAGTCGAGGGCACAGGGTAGGGGCCTCGCCAGCAGAAACCCTAGACACAGAGGGCAAACGAGCAAAATGCTGGTGCAGAGCCCGCCACTCAGGCGGGCGACAGCAGGGCAGGGGCCGCTGACGATGGGCCGACCAGCAGCGGGGCGGGGGACTCAGTCGCGCCCGACGGGGCGTGGGAGATACGCACCAGGGCGCCAAGGGCAGCCGCGGGCAATGGAACTTCAGGGGCGGGCGACAGGCGACAGGCCTGCGGGCGGCGGGCGATGGACAACGGCCCTGCGGACGACGGCGAAACGGCAGCTGCAGGCGACAACGTGGACGCAAACAGGCTATGGCGGCATGACTGGCACAGGCGACGCGATCTCCATCTTGGAGGTCTTAACTCCTTGAGCTCCCAAGACTGGCATTGGCAAGACCCCACACGATTCTCTCTCTCTCTCTCTCTCTCTCTCTCTCTCTCTCTCTCTCTCTCTCTCTCTCTCTTTTTTTTTCGTAAAAGGTAATTATATTAATTACGAAAAAAATACAAGATTACTGGATTACAAGATACATGATGACACAAAGCCATCATGTGAAGAGGTTTTCTCTTTCTCTCTCTCTCTCTGTTTTCTGATTACAAGATACACGAGGGCCCTAGGCCAACGTGTGGGGAAGCCCCGTAGTAATGCACTGAAAAAGTTACACCAATCATGGCAACGACCCAGAGGCAATTGCCATATGCCACGGATGCAAATCCTCTCGAGGGAGCAAGTCGGAGTGTCGGATGATATCCAGCTGCCAATGCAAGAGCCCTTTAAGCCTGGCAATATGTCGGGGTACATTAGAGGCCGAATCAAAGAGAAAAGCATTGCGCGTGGTCCAAATGTGCCAGCATCCCCAATATCTGAAAAAGTGAAATAAGATCTTCTCATGCAACTGTGGCGGTGCGGAATACTTCGGACGCACAAAAACCCAATCGAAAGGAGTTAGTGAGGATCCCACCACCGCGCGCCAAATGTGCGACAAGAGTGACCAGATATTCTTGGCGAGTGGGCAAGAGAGAAAACGATGTCGGGCCGATTCCGCCAGTGTGGTACAGAAGAAACAATTGCCATTCGAGATGCGACGCTTGGCAAGGGCCGAGGCCAGAGGAAGACCACCAATCATTACCCGCCAAAGAAAAACCTTGCATTTGAAAGGTGTCTTATTTTGCCAGCCCTCCATCAGCGTTTTGTGCCACCATGACAGCGATTTCCGCAGTCCCCAAACAGTGTTAGCTTTCTCTCCCAGCCATTGGTGATCTTGAACAAGAAGATGATACACCTGATTAGTGGAGGCCTTTTCCAGACTCAGGCGGCCTGCAAGATCCCAGTCCTGCCAAGGGCGATTCACCGTCAAGGCAGGAAAGGGTTGCCGACCCTGAAGCTTCGACGAAAGCTGCTCCCACAAATCACGGTATCCACGCGGGATCTTAAAGAGTCGCCGAGCAGTCCGAAATGAGACGAGGACATTGCGAGTAGCAAGGGTAGCATCCGCAACCGACATCACACCTAGACGGGCCATGAGATTAAATCTTGGTCTGAGTTGATGTTTATCTTCCCATGAAAGGAGTCTCGATACTGCCAACAATTCCAGCTGAAAGGAGTTAGTCTGCAAGCGGTCCCCCACTGGGTGCCAGCGGGCCTTTTGGAGCACCACTTTCCAAGAGCCGACCAAGTGCAGTAACAAAGAGGAAGAGGGACTGGAAACACGAGAGTCAGCATTAAGGACATGCCACCAGGAGGCCTGAAGCCGTGTGTTGCCATGGCGGAGCCCGCTGTCCTCAAGAAAATAACGGGCTATGATGGACCAAGGGTGGTGGTCCACACACATGGCACGAAAAAGGGACCAACGGAGAGCTAACATATGAGTGTGTGCATCCAAAATCGCTCCGCCACCCATGCGCTTAGGGGTACATGCGTGTGACCAAGAAATCCAGGAAATGCCGGCCTGCAGTGAGTCCTTCCATAGCATGAAACGGATGGGATGAGTGAGGGCCTTCAAAGTAGTAGGAGTCCATGGCAACAATGGCAGGAAATACGTTAGCATTGGAAGCATGATTGTTTGGGCCACTTTGAGACGGACATGGAATGGCCACGCTTGCGACTTCCAATACATAAACTTTGCTGCCAATTTTTGTGAAATCCACTCCAGCAGGGCTTTTGGCCGTACATCCACCCCCAATGGGTATCCAAGATGCCTGACAATGGAGCCACGGGAAACCACCTGGCCTTGCCAGCCTAAGGACTGCAAATCAGGCTCCGTACAACTGAGAAGGGCTGACTTAAGGGCATTGATGCGAAGCCCAGAGGCCTGACCAAAGAGTGTCCAAACATCTAATGCCCTTCGAATGTTGTCCCTGTCCGCCTGCAAAATCATAAAGGTGTCATCCGCCAAAGATTGGCTAACGAAGTGCTGACCCAACGGAAGAGACAGACCGGCCAGCTGGGCAGAGGCTGCCATGGAGGATAACATTGAAAGGACCGGGTGAGTCGCCAGGGCAAAGAAGAGAGGGCTCAAAGGACAACCCTGTCGGACCGAGCATGCAAGGACAAATGGCTCTGTAACTCCACCATTAAGCATAACTCTGGAGGAAGCCTCAGCACTGATGGTGTAGATCAATCGGGACATTCGGGTACCAAAGCCCATAGCCGACATGAGGTCTGCAATGAAAGACCAGTCCACATAATCAAATGCCTTTTCCAAGTCCAATTGGATCAATACCACTTCCTAACCGGAGTGCCGCGCATAGTCAATGGCCATTTGCACATTTAAGATATTATGCAGAATGTTGCGGCCCTTGATGAAACCATATTGGAGAGGATGCACAATAGCTGGAAGGTGCTTGTGGAGCCGATTCGCCAGCACTTTGGAGTAGATTTTATACATGGAGCCCATCAAAGAGATTGGTCGCCAGTGTTGCAACTTTGACGGCGAAGGGACCTTTGGAATTAGTTTGATAAGGCCTTCTTTCCATGAGGAGGGCATGACCCCCGTTTCCCACACCTGCTGAAACATGGCCACCAATGGCTTCGCCAACTGCGTGGCCGAGGTCTGAAAGAATTCATTAGTGAGACCATCCCAGCCAGGGCTTTTATCATTCGGTAGGTGCAACAAAACGTCCATAACCTCGTCCTCGCAAATATCCGTCTCCAAAGCGGCTTGCATATCAACTGGAACCTGCTGGCGGACCAGATGATAGAAGACCGCACGGGCATGCGTAACCTGGCTAGAAGGCGAGGAAGAGGAACCAAGAAGATCCATAAAATAGTTTCTGCACATAGTGACAATGGTCTGCGGATCCGTGACCATGCGACCGTCCGAATCCTGGAGTCTGGTCATATTTTCACGGGGCGGAGATGCATGCAAGGCGCGAAAAAACTTATGAGACTGGCAGGTGCTATCTTGCATTGTGTCCATCAAGTTGTGCAGCTTGGCCTGTTGATAAGATTTCAACTGAAACACTTGAATAAGATGGGCCAACCGCCTCTCCAGAGACAGCAGAAAATCATCATCAGGGGAATCCAGGAGCAAGGAACGGACCAAGGCCAGTAAGTCTTCTGCTGCATGTCGACGTCGGCGGCAAAGCGAGGCATGATGGATCCCATACTGGCGAGCAACCCGCTGCACATTAGAGAGCAGCCGTGCAAATGAAGGCCAGCCCTCAGAGGCGAAGTCCAATAAGAACTTCTCAATCAACTGCTGCATATAGCCCTGGAAAACTGAATGCTTCAGATAAGAGGAGTTGAAACGTAAAGGGAGCCTGTCCAGGAATTGCACAAAAGGTGCAATAGAGTGTGCCCGCATCTCAAGCTGGAGGGGGAAATGGTCCGACAACGCATATTGCCGCAAGACCTTCATTTCCAGCATGTCGGGAAGAAAGTCATCGCCCTGCATGATATACATTCTGTCCAGCCGCGACCAGGTAGTTGCATATTGTGCGGAATGAAAAGTAAACCCTGAAAAAGAAGGGTGAAGCCACGACCAAAGATCTTGCTTGAGCACGTGCAAAGCAAAAGAACTCCACACCCGGCTTTCCGGCGTATCCATTACCGAATGCCCTGAAGTGGACTGAGAAGAGTCGACACACATATTGAAATCTCCCATCAAGAATCCCCTTCGGCCGAGTGACATGGAGCCATGCAAAGTGGACCAAAGATCCCGCCGGGATGCGGGATCATTCGGAGCATAGAGGCCCAACAGCCATAAAATCTCGCCTTCAAATAAGACTTCGATCACCAGAAAGCGGCCCTGCACATCATTTTTAACAAGGACAGGCTGATATTTCTCATGGACAATCATCAGCACGCCCGAATAGTGCGTAGCATGGGTCCCTGCATAAAACAGGCGGAATCCATGACAATCCATCACTTTTCCTGCTTCACCGTGACTTTTGTGCTCAACTGCACACAATACATCCCACTGGTTCTCGTGCAAGACGGTCCACATGGCATGTTGCTTATGGCGAGAGCAAATGCCTCGCACATTCCACGTGGCTATCTTCATGTATCCTCAAAGAAGGAAGTCAGGAACGAGGCACCTGCGGCCTCGATTTCACCCTTTCCGCAAGAGCATCCAGGACACCCTCATCCAGAAAATCAGCCAATACTGCAAAAGAATTCTGGCGACCTGCGTTGAAGGTAGAAGGGCAATCCACTGCCTTGGGAGAGGGGCGGGGATAACGCCGATCCCAGGGTGTAATAACATTTTCTTTGGCATCGAACACCAGCTTGGCAGGTGGGCCTCTGGGGCCGTCGGTATAGGCTCTCCTTGGAGACTGATTGCGGGGGCCCGACGGGGCCCTAGGACGCGGAGCCTGCTGTGAAGTGGCCATTTCTTTCCGGCGCGTATACGTGCGCACGGAATCCTGGGAAGCGGGAGGCCCAGGATCCGCCAAGCCTGTATCCAAGTTTTTACCTTTTTGAGGACGTGCCTCAATCCAGTCAGTACGACGGGAATCCACACTTCGGACCTGTTGTTTGCCTTTGTCCATGACATGAGGAGACTGAAGGGCTTCCTGGGGCGTGGCATCAAGCACCATGTCGTCCTTGGGCAGCACAACCTGCGCATCATCCGAAGACGATTGCTTTTCAGGGCATTCGGCCATGAAATGCCCCAATTTACCACATGAAAAGCAGTGGCCCGCAAAGTTGCCCCATTTTAAGCGAAAATACAAAGGATGCATGCCCGAACAATTGAGGCAAAGCCACGCGGGCCTTTTCCTGGCCGTGTCCCATAGCATGCATAAACGGTTGCGGTTCATCGCCCTGAGGCTTGGGGGAACCAGCACTGTTCCCACAACTGCCATCGCATCCTTCAACAAGGGCCAATAGACCGCGGGACAGTTTTCCACCTCTACTCACACCGGGCATTCGCGTTGAAGCAGACGCTGGAAGTCGGCCATGGGGCGCCATGGCACAACATGAACCAGGCGGCGATCAAAGAATAGCGGCAACTTGGACAGGAGCTCAGCGCGATGCGTTTCCGATTTCAGCAGGACCTCATAAAACCCGCGAGGTCCAAGGAAAATCTCCTCAACCGACTCCCCTTGCAATAGATGGTGCAGCCACTGGCGAATATGCGAAAGCATTGGGATCCTGCCAGTGAAGAAAAGAATAACTGCATGGTCATAGAACACCGAGAAAGATCGCAAGACTGATTTGGGATCCACCGTGGCTTCCAGCATATCATCCGTTCCCGCAACAGAAAAAGATTCGGTATTATGCTGGACATAATCGCCAAGCAGAGTATTGGCGAAGTCCAGCAAATGCTCCCAGTCGATTTCCTGCGAATCCACCGGATTAGAGGCCACTTGCGCATAGGAGCGTTCCGGAGGACTCATTGGCTCATCAGGCGTAGGCTTGGAGCGTTTGCCGGCAGGCGGCTGTTCAGAACTCGGCGGCAACTCCTCCGTGCATGGCACCATATCTTCCGGCTCCTCTGCATCGGAATCAGGGCCAAGGGCTGCCACCGTCCGGTCAAGAAAATCCAAATCCAGGCCAGCCATACTGCTGTCTTCACACAGAGGACGAACTCTCTCCTCTCTGACGAAGGTCAGGTTCAGGGTTTTCACAAGAACTGGGCGCCTCTGCACGAAAGGAGGAGCACACGCAGGCGGCGCCTCGAGCCGCAGCAGAGGTGAAGTTGACAGGGCGGCTTCAGATGATTCAGCGAGACAGGCAGGGGCGGATCCGCTGACTCACGGCCGCAGGGGCAGGCTGCCGTGGCTAGGGCGGCGGGACGGCTCCGTGAGCAGGCGCGACCGTCAACCAGAGGCGGCGATCTCTCTCTCTCTCTCTCTCTCCGAGGAGGGCGACCCAGAACAGCAGGTCGCACGGCAGTAGGCTCTGAAGGACGGCAGGGTACTTACAGGTTGGCAGGGCGAGATAGTGTCGTCAGGGCGAACCCCACGCTGGTCTGAGGGGCGATCTCCCGCAGCGCACAGGTCAGGACGCGCGTCACCAGGTCAGGCCCCAGCCAGTTCCGCCATCGCTCGACGCATCCTCTCTCTCTCTTGAAGGCGAAACGGGAGGGTGCAGGCACCGACAGCAGAGGAACGTCTCGCCTCTCTCTCTCTCTCTCTCTCTCTCTCTCTCTCTCTCTCTCTCTCTCTCTCTCTCTCTCTCTCTCTCTCTCTCTCTCTCTCTCTCTCTCTCTCTCTCTGTGTTGCCTCAGCTCTGCGCATTGACGCGGGGCAGGATTGCGCAGGCGTTCAGGCCCCGACAGAATCGACGCGAAGGGTCAAGTCGCCATCACTCACTCCATCGTTCCGTCGGCTCCATCTATAACTTTCTTCTCTCTCTCTCTCTCTCTCTCTCTCTCTCTCTCTCTCTCTCTCTCTCTCTCTCTCTCTCTCTCTCTCTCTCGGCCCAAGTGCCCCCTTCCAGCATGACCTTGACTCGTACTCACGAATGAAGAGGAATACAATCATCATGCATGACCTATGTTAGAGACATACATAAAAGACCTAGGTGGCACCGTTGGCCCCTCTCCCCATGAAGATATAGTACTATAGAGATCTTTTCATGAGCCGCACCGAGGATGTATTCATCATTAGGCCCTTGTATATGGAATATTACATGCCATAGGCCATGCAAGTTGCCATAGGCTAGCTTAAAGTTTCATCACACCAACTGGAGATAGAGACAAGTAGAGTCTCAAGAATCCCCAGGGAGGAGAGGATATGCAAATTTTGCCATGAGGAGGTAGAGATGGAGAAGCATTTCTTATATAGATATAGTGCATATGCCCAAGTTGAGAGGGGCATTACACATTGTTCCAAGGGTAGTAGACCATACAGTCAATGATGAGCACACTAGATTAGAGATATTTGGGCCACTATATACTGGAGATCTAGAGAGTCAGAGCATCCCTACTAGTGGTAGGTACATGAGACAAACGATAGTTAACCATGATAGAGCTTTATCAAGGGCAACATTGGTTTGGGAACATATAGACACAGGGTCCATGAATCAAAGAGGGGTGTACCTACAAAGGGCACAGGAGATCAGAGGGGTGTCTCTACAAAGGGCACAAGAGATTAGAGTCACACGATAACCTTGCGCCTTTAGCTGGAGGCAGCCCTTCTCACACCAGAGAGAGGTCACCTGGATTCGATAGTAGCATGAGATGTACCTGGCCCACTGCACCAACTCTTGTACCTAGGAGATACTCAAGATCCTGTTCAAGGAGAGTGCCCCCCCCCCCCCCAAAACCTCCCCAAAAAAATACAAAACTCCATTGGATGGACTTAGATCTATATGGCATTGTACCTCACATGCATATAATCTCACATCCCTAGATGGACATACTTGTATACATTGATGGCTCGCCTAGATAATGATGCACACACTCATTGCACATTAGATAGGATTTTTCACTTTTTAGTATTTACTCTCCTGATACCATGAGGATATTCTCTTATACATGGATATGTCTCATAAGCAAATTTGGTCTTTAGTAGACATTGATATACATACCAAATATTTCACATTCAGATGATTTAAAGGTTGTGATAGTGAGATGCAATGGAAGTAAATCAAAGAAGGAATTGTACTGCAGAGGCCTTGAAAAAGTATAACTAAGCCGAAACGAAACTAGCCTAAGGTTCCTAAGAGACTAGCCTAGGGAAAGGTAATGACCAAACTAGGCAAAGATGGTATGAAGCCCTGCAAAACCATACTAGTACGAATCTAGGTCTCCATGGTGACTTACAATTGGTTCCTGCATAATAAAAGGAACTATATAGACAAAATTAGACTCAACACATATTCTTTCATCAATGCTCATGTCACTTCTTCAGTAAGCCTTTTCTTCTTTCTACAACCCCATTTTGTTGTGGGTATATATCTACAAGAGAATTGTCATTTTATACCATCTATGTTTCAATAGGAGTTTTGAAAGTTTTGAAGTGCCAAACACTTACTCTTTTCCTTCAGAAAATATTGTTGAACTTTTGGTTGTCCCGACTGGGTAGTATTTCCTCAATAGAGAGGTGATCATCAGCAAATTCCTCCAACTAAGATGTACCTTGTGGAGTATGAGACAAAAAAGACTTGGGCCTTGATGAGTGATCCCTACAATAAAGGTTAGTAGAAGAAGTGTTGTCCTCCAAATCAAGGCCATAATGCCTCCTCAAGGCTTCCATTGAAGGAGTAGCTTGCAGAAAGTATCAAAGGATCCGAAAATGGAGTCGTTTGAGCCACCGTGAATCAGTTACATGTCGTTTGTGTCCCACACAAAACCAAGCTCTCCATGAGAGCCACATGATACTCTTTAAATGAGCACGAATTCAGATACCATGTGAAGATAATGCTAGGGTGTGCACAAAGAAAACACGAAATGTATGAATACAGCTAAAACACAATAACTTAGACGTCAATGCAATAAATGTCAAGATTGTGGGAGAGAAGGAAGGAGTCTCACTTGTAGCTTTCTTGCTTGCACAATGGGAGAATACACACAAAGGTGGAGGCTGAAAACAGTTTTCCTCTTCTTAGTTGTGTAAGCCAAAAAGAACTCTAGTACAAGGAAATAGAAGAACCCTATATATGGGTCTCAAACCAAACTCAACTAACTAAGGTGGCATACTAACTGAGCCACGAACTAGAGTAGATAAGGATAGCTATCATGTAGCTATTATTCATGGGCGGTGTACCAACCGCATCTACAACTGACAAGTCGATGACATAAATACACAATGGTCACCCTGGCGTATCACGAGTGGAGCTCGATATCTCAACACTCCCCCTCGAGCTCAATCCCAATTCCTACACACCAAGCAGGTCTCTGAACTTGCGCAGCTTCTCTGCGCCCAATGCCTTCGTGAATATGTCAGCTACCTGATCCTCTGTGCTGACATAAACTAGATCAATAAGACCTAGTAAAACCCTCTCTCGCACATAGTGATAATGCACCTCAATGTGCTTTATTCTAGCATGATAGACTGGGTTATTTGCCAAGTGTATACTACTCATGTTGTCACAATAAATGACAACTGGCCCATCTGTGGACTGATGCATATCATAAAGTAGCTTATGCAACCAAGCTACCTCACATGCAGCCATTGTTGCACCCCTGTACTCAGTCTCTGTGCTCGACAAGGCAACTGTAGGTTGTTTCTTGCTGCTCCAAGTGACTGCAGCACTCCCAAAAGAGAACACATATCCACTGGTAGATCGTCTATCAGAAATACTACCAGCCCAATCAGCATCAGTGTATCCATGCAACTATATCTGAACCCCAGTCTCATAAAATAGTCCATACTGCAATGTGGACTTCACATACCTGAGTATGCGTCTAGCTGCATCCAAATGTGGTTTCCTTGGAGCCTGCATAAACTGACTTACCAATCCAACAGCATAGCTCAAATCTGGCCGGTAATAGTCATATAAATCAAATTTCCTACTATGCGTCTGTACATAGTAGGGTCTTCTAGAAGCTCACCTGCATCTGTGCTCAGCTTCACATTTTGCTCCAAAGGAACTGAAATAGGCTTACAGCCTGTCATCCTATATTTGGACAGCATGTCTAATCCATACTGCCTCTGCAAGAGCTGTATCCCACTTGGTGATCTAATCACATCAATGCCCAAGAAATAACGCAACTCTTCCAAATCCTTCATCTCAAACTTCTGCTTCAATAGCATTTTCACATGAAGGATATCTTCATCATTGTCACCTGTCATAATCAAATCATCAACGTAAATGGCAAGTAGCATAATACATTTCTCTGTTTTTCTCACATAAAGTGAGAAATCTGCCTTGGAAATCTGAAAGCCAATAGTGACAAGATATTGTCCTATCTTGTCAGACCATGCTCTAGGTGCTTGCTTCAAGCCATACAAGGCTTTCTTCAACCTGCAAACAAACTCAGGATGAACAGCATGCACATAACCTGGTGGCTGCTCCATATAGACCTCTTCTTGCAAATCACCATGCAAGAAGACATTCTTTACATCCATCTGATGTAAAGACCATCCCTTTGATGCAGCCATAGCAATGACTGCTCTTACAGTTGCCATCCTTGCAACCGGACTAAATGTTTCTTCATAGTCAATGCCATATGTTTGTGCATACCCCTTGACTACTAATCTTGCCTTGTATCTGTTCACAGAACCATCTGCATTATGCTTCACCTTATAAACCCACTTACAGCCAATTGCATTTTTACCTTTAGGCAAAGGTACCAATTCCCATGTAGCATTTGCTTCCAAGGCATCCATTTCTTCATCCATGGCTTTCTCCCATTTTTCTTTTCCCATGGCTTGCTCAAAAGAAGTGGGTTCTGGTTCCTGTATCACTTTGACCATATATGCATAGTGAATGGCTGTAAATCCATCATATTTCAGCCTATCCACAGGATACCTACCTCTCGTAGACCTGCGCAAAGTAGGTTCACTCCCAGGTGCTCTCAAAACATCCCTGGTCTTCCTTACTCCAAGTGTAACAATAGAAGGAATACCCAACTCATCATCAATGCTCTGTTCTGAGCCATTGGATTCACCATCCACATAAGAGTGACTTGCATTCACATCAAACATGGGCTGATCAACCTTCTCTTTTCCTTTTCGTGATACTTGCATACCACTATCTGCATTACTTTGAGAAGATTCTCCTGATCTCAATCTGCCTGTCCATGGCGAAGAATGTGAACCACTGCTAGAGGACGCTCTAGGCCCACTAATATTTTGTGACTGATATTGTAAATTCTGTGCAGCATTACCATTTTGTGCATCTACATCATCAATCACATTTACTGGTTTATACCAGCTACTCATCTCATCAAAAACAACATCTCTACTCACTGTAAACTTACAAGTAGAAGGGTTATAGCATCTATACCCTTTTTGCTGGAGAGAGTAACCAATAAAGATGCACTTCTCAGCTTTTGGATCTAACTTGGATCTCAACTCATCTGGCACATGTACATAGGCAATGCAACAAAAAAATTTCAAATGAGAAATATCTGGTTTCCTACCAGTATACCTCTCCTCTGGAGTCATCCCATGTATTGTTGCAGTGGGAGTCCTGTTCATTATATAGACTGCCGTAGCAACTGCTTCAGCCCAGTAAAAATCTGGCAAGTCTTTTTCGTTGAGCATGGCACGAGATACCTCTCCAATATGCCTGTTTTTCCTTTCTGCAACTCCATTTTGTTGTGGGGTATGACTGCATGAATATTGCTGCTTTATGCCATGCTCCTGCAGGAACCTTGCAAACTCATTTGAGAGGTACTCTCCCCCTCCATCTGACCTTAGGCATTTTATTTGCAAACCTGTTTCTTTTTCAACCATAGCTTTAAGAGTTTTGAAATGCCCAAAAACTTCACTTTTCTTTTTCATAAAATACACCCAAACTTTTCTGCTATAGTCATCAATAAAACTGACAAAATAATGACAGCCTCCAAGAGATGTAGCTTTAGTAGTCCACACATCAGAGTGGATTAATTCCAATGGCTTCTTACTCTCTTGAACATGTCTAGGAAATGGTTTCCTTGCCTGTTTTCCAAACTGACAGGCTTCACATACCTTATGCATTTCTGCAACCTTGAATCTAGACAATCCTGCAACAATATTTTGGGCCTGCATTGATTGCACTCAATTCAGACATGTCTGCATCCAACGTAAACATTCTGCCATTCTTCTTTCCTTTTGCTATCAAGCGACCTTTATTTTTCATATCCTCAACAAAGCATCCATGAGAATTAAATTTGACCTACAAGCCCTACTCAACCATTTGACCAACTGAAACCAGATTCTTGGTGATATTCGGGACATGAAATACATCGGACAAGTATTTCTTTTTCCCATCCTGCATAGACAAATGAATTTTTCCAATCTGCACAATAGGATGTGCAGTATCATCACCAGTCTCCACAAATCCTGGTTTTTCCATTTTCCTTGCATCCTCCATCCATTCTGCATGACCTGTCATGTGGTTTGATGCACCTGAGTCAACATACCATACATCGTTGCTTTCTTCTACACTTGTCACAAAATTGTTCATGTGCTGTATCATAAACAGATGCTCATTTCTGTCATCACCCTGTCTACTAGAAGATGCATAATTCCCTTGTTGCAATTTTCCATTCATGATGTCATTCTGCTTTTTATAGCAGTCTTTAGCCATATGACCCATTTTACCACAGTAGTAGCATTCAACATTACTGTTTGCATTTTGGCTTCTTTGCCATCCATCACGACCTCTTTGGCTCCCCCTGCCTCTAGAGTTACCACGTCCTCCTCCATAGGACTGGTTTTCTTGAGTTTGCTGTATATTCTGATTTCTACCACGGCCTCCTCTACCTCTGCCTCTACCTCTTCCAGCATTTGAGTAGAAGACAGCTTCTTTTGAAGTTCCTCCTGAAGAAGATGCACCACCATTTCTCTGCTCCTCAGAAATTAGAAGAGCAATCAACTCCTCAAAATCAGGAAATCTTTCACGGACGGAAATGGATGTTCGGAACTGTGCATAATCCTTTCCTAGACCATTCAAGGTCACTGAGACTAAATCATCATCTTCCACTGGCGACCCAATGGAAGCAAGTGCATCTGCAATCTTCTTCACCTTCATGTGGTAGTCATTGATGCTCATACTTTCTCTTTGCACATTGTGCAACTCTTGCTTGAGCTGCATTTTCCTGGCTTGCATATTTGTGCTATACATTTTTGACAAAGTATCCCATGCCTCCTTTGGCGTACTTGCATCTTGAATATGCACAATCAGAGTCTGAAATGCTGATAGATAGCCAATACATAACTTTCCTAGCTCTCTCATGCCATGCTTTAAATGCCTACATTTGCTGTTGATTAGGAACATCAAGAAAAACTGGTTCTTCTTCATTTCCTGCAACAAATTCCCAATATCCTTTTCCCATAAGGAAATTCGTCATTCTAAACTTCCATGCTTGGAAGTTGTTCTTGTTAAGCTTTTCAGTGACAATCTGTAAAAGAGAATCAGACGCCATTACAGAACACTGCACTGCAAAAAAACACAGCTTCACCCTCACAAGGGCAAATCTGCAAAACTGGCGAAAGTGGTATTTGACCACACAGTCACTTCCTAGTGACGACTTTGCACCAACAGGCAACAGGGATGATTCTGTAACTCCCAATGTCTCTGTGCACAAGCATACGATGCAATTTCTACAGTAACTTTTCACCGACCTGTAGAACAGTGGCTGCACAGCATAAAACTGGGCTTTTCCTGAGTGCGTACAGAAAACTTCCGCCTCCAAAACAGGCCCCGAAATGGCCTCAAATCAAAAAAACAAGATCGCCGAGGGCTAACACCGCGAAGGGCGTCTCAACCTGAGACAATGCACTCCTGCACTTTCCGGCTATGCTACCTGCAGAGATCTGCTCCCAAAACAGAAAATGAAAGCAACAGTGCTCCTCTTACCAGAACACCGCAAGCTTGGCTTGCTTTCTTGAGCTCCTTACCACGAACAAGGCTCTGATACCATGTCAAGATTGTGGAAGAGAAGGAAGGAGTCTCACTTGTAGCTTTCTTGCTTGCACAATGGGAGAATACACACAAAGGTGGAGGCTGAAAACAGTTTTCCTCTTCTTAGTTGTGTAAGCCAAAAAGAACTCTAGTACAAGGAAATAGAAGAACCCTATATATGGGTCTCAAACCAAACTCAACTAACTAAGGTGGCATACTAACTGAGCCACGAACTAGAGTAGATAAGGATAGCTATCATGTAGCTATTATTTATGGGCGGTGTACCAACCGCATCTACAACTGACAAGTCGGTGACATAAATACACAACGGTCACCCTAGCGTATCACGAGTGGAGCTCGATATCTCAACAATAAACACAAACCCTAAACTCAAAACACAAAATGCAAAAATGCAAACACAAACAAAGAAGAAAGAGAACTCTAAAGTGAATGAATCAATGCTATAAATGAATGAAAGAAAGTACAGAATGCTCAAGGGCGGAGTTATCCAACAGCTGGTGGCCCTTATGGTAGTGGGTTGAGGGAGGTGTCTATGTGTATCATCCACTAGAAATAGAGTTGTAATGCAGTTTTAACTCAATACTCTAGATATCCACAGAGTTGTTGTGAAAATATGCTAGGGTTTACACTGAGGAAACAAAGCATGTATGACCAAGACTAAAACACGAAGACTCAAATAGTGATAAGAAAAACTCAGAACTCGAACACAGAGACAAACATAGAGAGAAGAAATTCTAAAGTAAATCAATCAATGTAAGAGTGTACAAAATGCCCAAAGGCAGAGCAATGAAGTGTCGAAGAGTGACGTCCACTAGAGACGGATCCCAAGTGCTATCACCACCAGTCGGAGTGTGGAAGATGAGAAAAAAACCAAATGCAGATCACTAGAGAGTCAAGAGACCGAGGCGACTACTCTGCTAGGAGGATGAAGAAGCACACAAGCTATCACTAGGTGAGGAGAATACCAAACGTAGGCTGCAAAAGGTCGCTTAATGGATGGAGAAGATTGACAACCTGTCTCGAGGGATTATAGAGTCCAAATGCAAGCAATAGGAGGGGTTGGCAATGACAATGATATCAAATGCAATTGGAGGCAGGGCACCAAACAATGGACAACAACTAAAGAAGAAGGCGCTAGGAACTAGAGGAGTTGTGGAAGGAGTGGCAGCAGTCACAAAGGGTAGATTGCCGTGTGGGTGAATGCTGATGGATGAAATTTGCATAAAAGGAGTGAGGCTGAATGATGGTGGACAACTTGTCTATTCATAGATATTGAAGGATTGCCCAAAAAATTAGGGTTTTGGGAGACATCTGAAACTCTCTCAAATTGTGTACCAGTTTTGTGTTTTTCATTATATAAGCGTGTTTTGGGGCTATTTAAATATGCCAATCAGTTGTAAAGCGTGTCTTAGCTCACCACCCCCTCTCAGGCCTAAAATTAAGCGTAAAAGGGAAGCCCTGCAATGTTTACCCTAAGGCATTCCACCCCAAACTAGCGAGGGTATTGGACAAAGGGTACACGTTGGTAGTGGCCTACCAAGACTACAAAGGTGATGGTCATCTTACCAAGGGAGTCCAAGAGTCACCCCAAAGAGAATAGGGCATCAAGGATAGGGCATCGAACAAAGAGTGCTCGTCGTCGGCCGCCGAATGGCCCACCAAGCCCTACAAAGGCCAATGAAACCACATTGCACTTGTGTGTTTTTTTAACCTTTTTTTTGGGTTGAAAGTTCATTTATTACGTGGCGGCCAATTAAGTAATAGTGACCCAAAAGAGGAGAGGAGGGATGGTGCACCCAACACATCACAAAATAGTACAAGCTAACCCAACCACTCAAGGATGTCAATGATGAGGGAAAGGTAATGAAGTATCATGTAAAGAAGGATGGTGGTGTAAGCTATCAGTGGAAACAGCTTAGGATCTGTCCAGTGGGGTGTCTGCACAATGGGATGTATAGTATGCTACATATTGAAGAATGCTCATGTGGCAGATGCCACTCAGACAATGTCCCTCATGGAAAATTGTTCACTTATCCAAGCACCCTAGTACAAAGATTATAAAAGCATGCAATGCATAGGGGAAGGTACAACAGGAAGACCGATGTCAAAGACAAGTGCTAAAATATATAGAATATCAAGGAGAGTAGAAATCCCCTCTCAACCTAGATGGCGATGTCAAAGAAGAAAGAGGCTCCTAAGGATATCGGTCTTCATGTGGTGTCGATAACCATGTGGATGAAGATGATGAAGCATCCCTACTAGAAGAGCAAGGATAGAAGATACCGCCATGATAGCATCAAGAGAGATGTTGCATGATTTGACGTAGAGGGAGAAGCCTCCATGTTGGAAGAAGAGCAAAACTTCAAGTAGATGGAACCATGAAAGGAATATCACATAGCTTCTATCTTCAGCACAGAAAGAATTGGTGCAAACCTACATATGAGCCCTACACTCAAATACAAAACCTTATAAAAGATATCGTAATCTGCAACAAGCACAAAGGTGAGTAGTGAGATGCTCCAAAAAAACAAACTGAAAAGTGACGGAATATTCCGTCCCACAGGAAGTGATGCCACCCTTGTTTTGGCTTGCCTTCGCATCTTGCAACATCTTGCCAATGTTGGTTTTTCCGCCCAAAGAAGAGACAACCAACCCTTACTCCCTAAATGGATGTGTGTGGAGAACTTCTTGTGAACTTAATCGTGCATTGTTGCGTAACACAAAAACTAGCACACTCAGAGTCATAGAAGGTCGGCAATCTAGGTAGTGAGATAACGTACTGGATAAAATGAAAGTATGTGTTGGGCAACTTGTTCAAGAAGAATGTGACCTAATTGTCGTCTAACTTCAGGGAGCCAGTTTTGGCAAACTCAGCAAGTAGCAACCACCAACTTGACTTTCACATCATCCCCTTGCCTAGTGGAAAACTCTTGAAGCTCAAAATCTAGATTAATACATCGAGTGCAATCTCAAGCCACATAGCAGTCAATGAGATGAATCCAACACTCAGATGCGAGGGAAAAATGTTGTAACTGAGAGTGGAATTCAAGAAGCAACCCTACATCATATTAATATTGGCCGTGGCATTGCAGGCTCTCCATTAACGGATGTGATCAAGGTGAGCTAATCAAGGGTCCGACGGTACCAATGACGAGGTCCCAAAGCCCTTGAGATTCAAGCACTTGTTGCATGAAGTTCGACCAAGTGGTGAAATTCAACCCATTAAAAGGAGTCTTATCCATGAAGGCATTCTTGGCTATTGCAACAAGAATGGTAGTGCTAGGAGATAGAGGTGTGTAATGGGGGTAGGGTGGATAGGGGGATAGAGTAGAGGAGTGGAATACACTTGGAAAGAAATCCCAAAGTGCTGCCCACTAGGCATACGAGAAGTGTGCATAGTGGTTCCAAATGTGGATATAGGTGGATTGGGCATGGGCATGGTAACTGCATGAGGAGCCCATGGTGGAGGGATAGGGACACGTGTAGCAAAGGCTAGAAATCCCTGCATAGAAGTGACCCAATTAATGTGGGAGGACAGTACATAAGCAGAGAATGGATATCCTTGCGTCTGAAAGGTCATCTGGGGGAGTTGTGAGTGTCTGAGGGTAGTGATGGGGATGCCCATCACAGTCGTCCCAGGGTGTAAAAATGTGGGAAAGTGGGGATATGTAGAAAGTACAATGTTAAAGGGTAGCATTCCTCCTAATGCACCAAGGGGTGGAGTGAATGGAGGGTAGGTAGATTGTGGGATGGAGAAAAAGAGAGTGCTAGGAGCTAAGATGGAAGATGCAACCCCTAATATGCTTTGAGCAGAAGTGGAGTGTAATCCTAGGTTTTGGAACGAAGATATGAGTAGATGAGAATGAGAAGATAGTGGTGGGATGGGAGGGAGTTGAGAAGTGTGGTTTACTTGCTCAAATGAAACTGATGATAGAGATATACCTATTGAAAGGAATCTACTTCGAGAGCCTTCTCTATTAAAGTTAACATACTAAAAATCATCTTAAGCATGCACAATAAAAGAAAAAACAAGAGAGGGTTTTGGTTCATACAACTCAAAAGAGTTGTATGAACTTGACATAAGGCTTGGCTGAGATGAAGGAGATGGATTGCTAGACGCGTCAAATGTCGTGGTTCCTCCAAGATCAAAGAGATGGCTAGACTCACCAATCGGTCCACATGGAGTAGTAGCACTCGTTGGAGGAGTGTAAACCTGACTGTATGTGATGTGCAAGCACTCGTCAAACTCCTCATCTGTAAGATGACCAAAATGTAAAGAAAAAGATAGTAGAGGTAAAAGTGTGTCTACCTCCTCCTCAAGATCATAATGACTCCTTAGAGTCTCCAATGATGGAGAAGCTTGATAGGGTGTCATAGGATCCCCAGAAGAAGGTGCCTGAGACATTATGAGTCATGTGAGTTGCGTGTGTGTCTCACATAAGGACTAGTCTCCACAATCACGGCAGGATACTCTTTAGAAGAGCACATGCTCTGATACCATGTGAATATATGCTAGGGTTTGCACTAAGGAAACACAGTATATACGACCAAGACCGAAACACAAAGACTCGGACAGTGACAAGGAAAACTCAAATTCTAAACACAAAATTGAAAACTCAAACATAGAGACAAACATAGAGAGAAGAAACTCTAAAGTGAATGAATGTAGAGTATACAGAATGACCCAAAAGAGGGGAGTAGAAATGGTACACCGAACACATCACAAAACACAACAAACTAACCCAACCACTCAAGAATGTCGATGACAAGGGAAAGGTGATGAAGTATCATGTGAAGAAGGATGGTGGTATAACCTGCTGATGGAAACAATCTAGGATCTGTCTAGTGATGTTGTACACAATGGGATGCATAGTATACTACATATTGAAGAATGTTGATGTAGCAGGTGCCACTTGGACAATGTCCCTCGTAGGGAAGTTGTTCACTTGCCCAAGCACGCTAATACAAAGATGATGAAATCATGCAATACATAGGAAAAGGTACAACAAGGGGGAAGGCCGATGTCTAAGAGAAGTGCTGAAATATGTAGAATATCAAGAAGGGTAAGAACCCCCTCTCAACTTGGATGGAGATGTTGAAGAAGAAAGAGGTGCCTTAGGATATTGATCTTCGTGTGGTGGTGAGAACCATGTGGATGAAGATGATGAAGCATCCCTATTGGAAGAGCAAGGATAGAAGATATCGCCATGATATCATCAAAAGAGACGTTGCACAATCTGTCGGGGGGGGACGGGCCGCAGAAGCCTCCATTTAAAAGAAGAGCAAAACTTCAAGTAGATGGAACCATGAAAGAAACCATGCACAGCTCCTATCTCCGAGCCATGCATAGCTCCTGTCTCTAGCAGAGAAAGGAGTGGTGCAAAACGTGCATGGCAAAAAGACAGTATAGAAAATATTCCCTAGCCAACTAGGGAAGGTTCATAATATGGTTGAAAAAGTCGACTAGACTACCTTCCTAGGCTATACAAGGAAGTCCCCTCAAAAGCCATTGTCAATCTATCTTTCACCCAGTCAGAGTTCTTCTAGCTACCCTTGAGCTCTTCGCATATCATCTATCTGGATTACCATCTAAGCTTCATAGTGGAAGCGCATATCATCTATTTGGATTACCATCTAAGCTTCATAGTGGAAGTGCACACGTGGACAAAGCCATCTTTGTATCAGTTTGTTTGAAATTAAAGTAGTTTCTGTTCTTCTCATATTTGCTATTTGTTCTCTACTCCTTGCTCAGATTATATCCACTGCACCATGTAATTTCTACAATATGCACATGTACATATGCACACATGCATACACACAAGAAAATATATACACACATACATAGACACACACATGTTTTAGTAAAATAATATATATTTATAAACACCATATTAGAGATTTTGAAAATTTTCCAAGTCTCACTTTTAATGAATGTCTTATTTTTATGAATGAAAGAGAGCACTATGTTTATTTTTGTCTTTAAAAGGTACTTTGTATGTTATAAATGTGAGATCACACATCTTGAGAGCTTAAGTGATGAAGTGTAAGCTATGTGGCTATTAGGAGATTTGGATTTCACTCTATCTTTTCTGTTTCTAAACTCTGTGCAACTATGAGCACCACAATTGGGAGGACCTTGGGATCCTAGCTTGAGATCTTACCAGGTGAGAGTTACATGTATTGGCAGAACCCTCGGGATAGATTTGCAATGGCTATCATCAGAGCTTGGAGAGCAGTCTCTCTTGCCCTTTTCAAATGTCCCCACAGCTTGTTGAAGGGAAGCAGACAGTCTTTCTTTTCATTATTTTAGTCGGGGGCATGGATTGCCACACCTTAGTGCAGAGACCTTATACTCTCTTCGGTCAAATTTTCTTCAGGGGTTTTGGACACGGTAGGAGAGCGGCAGGCCTTCACTAGATATTCAGAGACACAGACTCAGAGGCCTCAAAGAGGGTACATACTAGACCTGAATCAGTGCTATTCCTCTTGATTGTCTTGCATATGACCATACATACTAGGGCCAATTGTTACCAGAGGAGATGTGCTGCATGCCATAGTGAACATGAGAACAGGGCCATCATCTGTACAGGGCAGGATGATGGTTGACTGATTGGAGAGGACCTTGACTTTTAGGAGTTTGTAGAGCATCCATCCGAGCTAGATAATTTGAGTGGTGGCTCACCATGTCAAGAGTTGATGTATAGATTGGGATCCTCCTCCATCACTCAGCTCGGATATTAGAGAGGAGGTTGACTTCTAAGTGTTCTAGTTGGAGGATTCAATTGGTCACATATTGTGGCAAGCATTTATGTATAGATTCAGATCCCTATGTCATCACTCAGCCCAGATGTTAGAGAGGAGGTTGACATGTAGGAATTTGTAGTGTTCTAGGAGGATTTGAGTGGTGGCTCACAGTGGTAAGATTTAATGTAGATTTGGAAAATGGATCTCCATGTCATCACTCAGCCTGGATGGACATTTTATTCCTACCCAAGGAGACCCCTTTACATATTAGAGTGGACTTTGGAGAGTGGGAATATTTTGAGGGGCAGCAGCATATTTCCTGTTTTAGTTACAGGACCAAAATGAGAGTAAGATCGTAGCCTCTCCAGTAGCAGCACCTAATGGGTACAACTAGGGTATTACGCAACCATTCCTCATGAATTTCTGGAGATTGAGAGGTGGGTATGAAGGTATTTAGGGAGCATCTCTTCTGTCATTTCAAATCATGAGCTGAGGCATTCAAACTCTTGACTTCTCTGCAACTTGGCTATCTTCTCAGGACATCTCTGCAGATGGGAACTCATTGCTAGTACTGCTTGGCATATTTGGATAGTCGGATGGAAACAGGCCATAGATCTTTGGCCTACTTGCACTTCAGAGTCCTTTTGTAGATATGGGTGGCGAATATGCATATACCCTTAGAGGCAGATGGGACAAGCTGTAGGGTGACTCGGAGAGCATGCAGGGAGATGTGAGGCATTCCTAACCACCTGGGCTTAGACGTCTTTTTTCATGCATTTCCTCGCATATTGGCGATGTACTCTTCCAGTGTGGTCTTTTCATGTTTGTGACCCCTATCAACAGTGATTAGATTGGTTAAGGCACTCCGATGTCTTAGGTGGGCTGATCCCAAGTCTGGCACTTTCTTTTGAACTTCAATATCTATAGACATAATTGACTTCCATTTAAGAAACAAAGGGGTTCAACACTAGGGATAGTTGCCTCGTAGTCTCACAGTCATTTGTTTGAGTTTGGATTCTTGCAGCCAAAATCATATGGGAAAAGCTCTCGAGTGTTTTTGAAATTATCATGTCCATGACATGCTTTAAACAACTGAGTTGGCCACATCGACGTGGTGATGTAGCAGAGTGTGATAGGCACATAGACACAACAAGATTCTTTCCATGTGAAAGTTCTTTTGTGTCCGGATTCATGCAAGTGTTTTTGAAATTTTCATGTCTATGACATGCTTGAGACTGTTAAGTTGAAGAAAAGTTCTTCATGCAAATCTCCTTGATGATTCTTTTTAAATGTGCATTCAAGTCTAGGTCAAAGTAAACATGACATTGTGCGCTTATGTACGAAAAGTACTGATGTTAGCTGAGTAACTTATTACTAAGCATTGACAGTGTTTTTTTCAGGTTTTGTCTTAAGGCATCCACTAGTCAAAAGTGTTGTTATTGGTGCAACTAGTATGATCCAACTACAGGAGTTAATAGATAGCTGTAGAGTAGAATTACAACCAGATGTTATTTCTGAAATAAATGAAGTGCATGAAAGATACCCCAATCCATGCCCATGAATTCTTGTAAAAGAGATTTATTTCATTGGTAGGTTGGTAATAAACCATGTATAGAGTAAGAGGTAAGTAGCATGTATTACGTGATGTTCTTGTTGTCCCCATAAGCTCCTCATGATTGTAATGGTAGCATTGCACATAATTACACTTCTCTCAAAATAGTGTCGTGCATGATTTTTTTCAAACAAGGGGACTTTTGCTAGATGTGCAGCTATATAGTCACTTTTTGGAAGTGGCGACAGACACATACTTATTTGCCTTACTCAAACCAGCTAGCCTCATCTTGCAATATCTTGTATTATCTCTCTCCATTTTTACGGTCATGTGTTGTAATTTATTGTTGGCTTGTCGACAGCAAGCCTTCGTGATGGGTCCATCAGCATCTCTCTCTGTTATCGAAGACCTCACCAAAATCAAGGAGGAAGTTCTCCACTTGCAGGAAACTACAAAGGAGGCTACCTCTTGGGTGGAAGTAATCAAGAAGATGCAAAAGCAGGTAGAAGAAGCTGAACAATGGATACAGGTAGCGAAGAAGGGGAAACAACAAATGACACCTGCTCCCACCACTTACATTATTAATGATGCCTTGGAGGAAGAGCAACGTAGGAGAGTGGGTGCATTGCAGCCTTGATGTAGGAGAAAATTGCAGCGTGGTTTAGACCAGTGTATTATGCTAGCAAGAGACTTACAGCAAACTGAGAGGAAGTATACAGTCACGAAAAGAGAAGCCTTAGGCATGGTGTTTGCCTTGCAGAAATTCCGAGACTATTTGTTAGGAAATCCAGTAGATTGTCAAGCCCTTCTATATCTTATGAATAAGCCTCAGTTGACAAGCAGGTTGGCCAAATGGATGCTTTTACTACAAAAAGTTGACTAAAAATTTGTGCAGGCCCCTTTAAAAAAACATGCAGCTATATTCCTTAGGATTAGATTGAATTTATAGACCCTGCACAGGGAGTGAGTGATTAGTTGCAGGATCGAGACTCATTCAGAGTTTAGGTACATTAGTTTGATTCTTATTATGACCAAATGATACTTTTTTTTGTGGATGGTGTTATGCCAGCAACTTTGTCAAAGGATCAGAGAAGAAGATTAGCTTCGAGGAGCAAAAATTGTCTAGTTGTCATGGGAGATCTATACAGAAGAGGCATGGATCAACTATTGAGGAGATGTATTCCTTAGTATGAACAGGTTGCAATGATTGCAAGAAGCTCATGCAGTCTGACAGGTCATTTCTCCAGTGAAATTACGAAAAGGAAAGTACTACAACCTAGTTTATAGTGGCCAATTTTTTTGAAATGTGCATATTAGTACACCAAAAGAATGTGTAATATATAGGCAAGAGGGCCACCACAACCGAGGGGTAGAATGCAAGATCATCCAGTATTTGCCCTTTGAGAGATTTCAAAAATATTATTTCACTAAGTGGGTTGAAGCAAAGGCTTTGAAGGATAATATTGGCAAGATGATCAAGCTCGTACTAGATTCGCAATAGTGATGGTATACGTAAATCAACATGGACTTGAGGATAGACACAAGCTATGGCTGATTATTGCACTAAGTTGGTTGAAGCAAAGGCTTTGGAGGATAATATTGGCAAGATGATCAAGCTCGTACTAGATTCGCAATAGGGATGGCATATTCCTCTCCACAAAGATAGGTAGTCTATGCAAATCAACATGAAGGTGGTGAGGATAGCACACTACATAGCTTGGGACTTATGATACATTTCAAGCAATGACCTTTGTCATGTATCTAGCTTCCACTTTACACGTGATCATACGGGTCCACTTGCTTCGTATGGGTGTTAGTTGGAGCTCAAACTTGAGAGACATTTTTTGCTCTAGGGTAGAGGAGCCAAATAAAAAATGGGTACTAGTCGGGTAACACTTTTTTGGAATGCAGAATCCCTTCTAATATCACAGGAGTGGGCCATTAACATGATGAAGGGAGTTGCCTTTGTGGTTAGAGTAATAAGTTTGTAGCTCTACCATTGGTTGAATAGTGGTTCAATTCTCGTCATCTTACTCATCTAGTAGCGGTTTTCTTATTGGGTGCTCCATTGACAAAAGTTAAACAACCTTTTTTTTTTTCAACACGATTCACATATCAACGTCAGCGCAATTGTGTAAAGCTTCACCTCGAAATTCATTGATTGCGTGATCATTAGGCAACATTAGCACAAATGCTAAGCATATTCTTGTCCAAATTTATGATTGATTTGCAGAGGCCTTTGCACTTCTCTTAGGGGTGTCACCTAATTGGCTCCTCTACCCTACTATAACCTTATTATATCTATACCCTTTTCAATTGTATTTAGGCTTGTAGCCTATCAAAAGGTTTCCCACCTCATAATGAAGAGATCCAAGGCTTAAGTATTTTACCTTTATATTTTAATGAATCTTCCTTGTACCACATCTATACTCCTCTCACTTGAACGTTTCTCTTTCCTTTGCCTTAGTGTATTTCTATATGTAGCTTGAGGGAGATAATCATGTCTATAGCCCTCTTACTTGAACATTTTTTCTTTCTTTTGTCTTAGAATTTTCTATATGTAGCTTTAGTGAGGTATTCCTTCTTAATAGGGTATTCCCTACAAAGTTGTTGTTTAGAAGGGTAAGCTCTATTGTTGTGTTTTATAGAAAAACCTCAATGTATTCTTGTGTTGTACAATATTATTTATTTATTTGTGTTGTTTCTATTGCATACACCAAATGTGAATATTTAGTCGATAAAACTATGTATGTATACTTAACTTTCAATTATCATGAAATATTTTGCATGTTCCAACTTTGTATTACTAAATTAGGTGTGAATATTCAGTCACCAATAAAATTATGTATGTACATTTGGCATTCAATTATTATGAAATATTTTGCATGTCTTAACTTTCTATTGTTGATGAAGTGGACCCTGCAATGATGTGTCAAGTGCAAGATCACTTCAAAGAAGAGTGCTTGAAATTGATCTTGAAGCATAACTTGGATGTTTATAGGGTTGGTCAATAGTATTTGTTGTTCTCTTGAAAAAGGAGTACACACTCAAACTATAATCATAATGAGAGGAAATCCAAGACAATTAGAGCAAGTGCATGATGTTGCATTAAAGAGGATGCAATTGTTGTCGAATGAATAGATGCCGCTGAAGGGTCACTTTCATAGTTTTGATCAAAGTGTAAATGCATGCTAGGTCAAAACTTGAGCTAGTTACTTGTCATTTAGAAGTTTATATTGCTACAAGATATATGAGTCCTTTGAGATGATAGATGCGAGGCTCTATAAATTGATCGAACATGCAAGGCCCTAGTAATTTGCCCAATATATAGATTTATAGATCACAATCCCTAGGCCTTGACCCACACAACCAATGGTATAGAAGGGGCTTGTAGAGCCATGCCATCATAGTACATTCATAGCCATATTTTAGCTGAGCTTTACATCCTCAAGCAAAATATCGAATCCAATGAGATTTGGATAGCTATGGAAACTTAATCTACATGAGCTTCAAATTGTTGGAGTAGAGATAGTGCAAGTACTTCCTCAAAATGATGGTCTTGTATAATTGGTTGCTAGGAAGAGAAGCCTATTGATATAGTTTAAAATATATTGATAGATTCCCTTTGAAGATGGCCTCCACCCATCCCATTATCACATTTTCAATTAAGAATATGGTTCTTCACAGAAGGTTCCAATCTTGTCTTTTGAGTGTCCATCATCAACTCAATCTTATAATAATGGTATGATGATTTATCCTTTTCTTTGCTCTACATTAAGTAACCTAAAGGAGGGCTTCCTTCTAGCTCTTATAGAGGAAGTCACCTAGTAGAACCCTGTTCAATCCTCAATAATGGCCCACAAAAGAGCTTGCTAAGTTCTTCGTATTATCAATCATCAAAAGCCTTCTTGTTTTGAATGTGCATGTATAGCTAAAGCCATTACCCATCCTCTCACTCTATTGCATTATCAAAAGGTTCATTGCTATGAGCTCTAGTCTTGAAGGAAGCTATCCAAATCTAGCATTGAGAACAATACTTCATACCTTTCCCACTCTTCTCTAGAGAAGCTATAGTATTAGTGATGTGTACGACGGAGACAAATAAACCCCAAACTATGTTGGGTGTTAACCACAAAAGGAAAAAGGCAATGAAGGATGTGAAGTTGAAGTTAATGTGCTTAAGATTTGTAGTCTTTGATGTATTAATTTAGACATCATCCATTCACAAGGTATAAGGCAATTTATTCCATGTATTTCCCTGGATGAGAGAACATTGTCTTTTCGCGGCATTTTGTGAGAGTTGGGCTCACTCCTATGCTAGTTGTAATATCTATCAGCCTTATATTAGAAGACTTATAATGGATATGAGGATTGTAGAAAACCTCTATTCCCTTTTTTTTAGTAAGGGAAGTTTGCATGCACACATTAAGAGAAGATTGATCAAGAGCCACCAAAAGTGGATAAGGTGCTTAACTTTGGATGGAAGCCTTAATCCTAACCCAAATTTGGGTGGATTATACCCCTTAGTGATGCAATGTGCCTAGTTCTCCAAAGTGTTACATGTGAAAGGGATAGGAATTTAGGTTGACATCTAGAACTTGTTCAACTCCAAATGGAAGGACTTAAGCAACATTTTTAGTTATCAAATAAGGAGATGTTGGTTATTCAAAGTCTACTCAAAGTTCAAGGATGTGTGGCCTACTTTTGTAGTCTCAATCATCCTACAAAGCATCTTATTATTGGTTGTAGTAGCAATTGTGGCATTACAAGAATAATAGCGAGGTGCAAGGTCCTTCTCATGTGGTGTTGTAGACCACCTAGAAAAGGAAAGTTTCACTAATCAAAGTTTCAACTTGCGAGAATAGATTAAGGAGGGCCTGTAAGTCTACTAGAGTTGAATACACATAAATCATCCATTAATACCCTTAAAGAGTATGTCAATGATTTTAGACTTAGACATATTCTTTGACATAAATTAGCAAGTTAAGATTTGAGAGCTCACAGTTGACACAATCCATGATACCAAAAGACTTTTGATATTTGTAAGTCTGAAATCATTGGCATATACTCTTTGGCATAAATTAGCAAGTTAAGATTTGAGAGCTCACAATTGACACAATCCATGATATAGATATTAATTCATTTCCAGTTTGTGATGTACGTGTGATTGTAAATCATGTGGATTTAGCCCACAAATCAACAATTGATAGTGATTCTTGCTTTGGATACTCATGCAGTGATTCATGAGCAGTCTAGCTCATGAAGGGCTTATATCATTGTGCATATTTAATCTCATCATTTTGTATGTATTCCCTTTGTTTTGTTTAACAGACTTTAGGGTTTGTTATGCTATTGCATTAGAGGGCTATGGACATCCTAGGGGGGCTCTATCATGGTGTCTCAGTGTAACCCATCTTGAGGTGGGAGGCTTCAAATGGGGCATAACCATACTCTCTAGCTTAGTTCATTTTGGATAAGGTAGTTTGCTTATGTACTAAGGGTTTAGGTCTTGGTTGTGGCTAGCCAACCATGAGAATGTGCCAAGTGTTAGGCCTTGACATTGGCATTTAGATTGCTAGTATCATTATACCTTAGTCCTAGACTTTGAGTATATGTAAAATGATTTTAAGTTTCAACTGTGAGCTCTCAAACCTTAACTTGCTAATTTATGTCAATGATTTCAAACTTGCAAATATCAAAAGACTTTTGAGCATCTAATGCGTTATTTTTCTTCCCCTTCTGCAAAGTAGACGACACTTCAACTAGTCTATCATGCTCTATTTGCATAGCTTTCACTCTCTCTTGAAGTTCTATTCTTCTCTTCAATCAAACCTTCAAGGTTTTCGAACACGAAATCTAATGAATTACTTCATAAGGCCTAGCAATCACTTGCACCATCCAGTTAGCAATCAAATGCCATCGTTCATGTATATGTTTTGTCAAAGAGGTTTCATGACATTCAAGTCCTCTTTCATAAAAACTAATCTCTCCAAATCTACCTCAAGGTCATGAAAAAGTTGTTTCTCAACCTATAACAAAGGATAGAGATTTGCATCAACCAATTAGCACTAGCGAGATTTAGGTCTCCAATAATAGGCCATGATATCTTGAGTTGTGTTGAATCCTACCTTGCCTTTGCTAGGCTAAGAATCCAGGGATCCTATTCCTTCCTAATGCCTACTCCTCTCCCTATGGAGATCATCAATTTGAATCGCTTCATCCTAGCACATTATGAATGTCGAATCAATCCATGATTAAATTGCCTTCCATTGTTTGGTAGAAGATTCTTTCATCTTGGATTCACTTGATGAATTTGTTGGCTACAACCTTGGCATTTTCAACCCTTCCATAGTTTTACTTATTTTGTAGAGGCTCCTAACCTTGGGGTTATAGCCTCTCATGTTTTCCCCTTCTTGTTGCTCTACATTCATCAATGATGAAGTGCTCCTTGATAATGATTAATGAAGACTTCTTATTGACATCTAGACCCATGTACCACATTTGTCACTTTTTGCCTAAGTACAACTTGAAGGCTTGTGCTTTCTTTGAGCTAGAGCTGGGTTGCTTGGCTTGCACACATGCTCAAATCACTCTATGAAGTGAGAGGGGTCACCCCCACTCTATTTTTTTTTAATTGGTTGACAACCAAGAGAATGTCAAACTGCTCTTTGGTTCCTAACGTGGTATCCAAGCTTGTGAGAAAGGTGTTGACCATATGCAAACTTCCTTGGAGAGCTTGAGTTAACTAGTAGCTTACTCTGAACAAGGTCAACCAACTAATAATCATCGTCAAAATCTATGACTAGACCCATGTTCAAGACAAGTCGCCTAATGCCATTAATCTCTCTTTGCATCTTATTCAAAGTGCTTGTGCTATGGTCTTTCAACATCAATAGTTTTTATTGTATTGCTTCTTGTGTACTTTCTATTGCTCATGCTATGGTCTTCCAACATCAAGATTTTTTGGTCTATTAGGTGAGTCAAGCTCTACCAATCAAGCACTTGTGCAATTTAAATGCTCACTTGACTGCATACTAATATAAAGGCAAGTGAGCAATTTGATCACTCACTTGATTGCATGCCAATATAAAGGCAAAACCAAAATAGAAGCCATCACTTTTATATAGAGTTTTTAATCAAAGAGAATGAGAGCATGAGAGAGGGTTTTGTTGGTCAATCTCTATCACCATTGTCGTCACCAATGTCATGTGAAGGAGTGCGAGGAGGTTGTTGAGTCAATAGTTGAGCTCAATGGTATCACCTATTATCCCCATTCTCACCATCACTACCTTCACTCCTATCTAAGGTGCTTCCCAGCTTGCTTTGTTGTCCACCTTTAGCCACGCTTGTCGAGTCTTACTACTTTGTGTGTTTCCATTGCTTGAGTTATATTTGCTTGCCTGAGGAATGCCATTGTATGGTACTAATGGGGAGGGGGCATCATTATCAACTCCCCAACACAATCATGAAACTCAATCCCCACCTTACCATCGATGCATGGAGCAACTCAACTACTAAACATTGAGGCGTTGTGACCGGCTAAGCCTATTAAGCCAAGGCTCAATTCTTTCGGATTTCATGTAGCACTTGATTCTTGATCACTCGAGGCATTAATACTTAGGATCACTTGAGCCATCAATGGCTCCAGGTAGAACTTGACTAGGCAATCACTCAGCCTCTCAAGAACCTAGACTTAAGTTTATTGATGGGACTTGACAAGGCAATCACTCAACCTCTCAAGAGCCTAGACTCGACCCCTTAAGATTGCATACTTGATTCTTGACTACTTGAGACTTTGATAGGACCACTCAGTCTCAACTTGATAGTCAAGCCTTGACTTGATAGTCATGCCTTGACCAATAGATCCATTGACCATTCAAAAATCAAGCTAGATCCTAGGATCTTTGTGCTCATTTAAAGACATTTTACATCACCATTGGAGAGGAAATAAGTCACCCAATCCAGGCATTGAGTCAAATATCCTAAGGACCATTCACATGGGGAACTTGAGAGAGCTACATTCAAGACTCCACACTTGTCTAAACCTACCATCTAAGTTTGTACGACTCGTTTAAACCATAGAGATCCTGACCACTCAACTAATCAAGAGGAACTATTACTCAACCAAGCCCATTACTCAAAGCAAGTCCCCACAATCTTGATCCCTCAACTAGGCCAAAAGTTCTCTCTTGAGTCAATAGAACTTGAGCCCACTAAAATCTTTCACACCAAACTATCAAAAGAAGACTCTTGCGTTCCGCTCAAGCTCTATGCTTGACCAATTTTCAATGCATGACCCCACTTGATTGACTCGAACTCGACTGAGTAGACTCAAACTTGAGAGAACTAGGGCTACATACAAAGCCATTCCCAAGAAAACCCTTGAAGCCAAACCCATTGTTGATCCCTTGAGTGAACCCTTGAAGCCAAACCCATTGTTGGTCCCTTAAGTGAACCCTCAATGCAGTAACTCAATAGTTAAGTCTAAGGACCATTTGACCCCAAACCAAAGCCCTTGTATTGACACTTAATCTTGTATTTGAGCACTCCAATGAGATACACTCGAGTACTCAAAATAGGGAGTTGAGTATAAAACTAGAAGCTCAAGTAGAGAACTACAACTTAATGGTAAATTAGGGGACTAGGAAGAGAGTAGAACCATTGCTAATTAGGGTTGTGTTGTGCACTTTCACTTGTTTTAATAAATAGGGAATCATGTTTGAGAATGAGATTACAATTAGGACCTAAATTTGAGTTGTTTGAATAAACTAAAGACTGTTGCAGGGACCTATTACACTATAAAAGAAACCCACTATGTGTACGGACCTAAAAATCCAAAAAACCATTAAGGATCAACCTTGTGAGCTTAAAAAGAACCTTACATATAATTAGCAATAACAATGAACAACAAGAAATGAGGCCATTACGGCCTAAGTTGTGCAAATACTTGCGCAAATAGACAAGAGAATACCACACTAGGGCCACTTTGTCCTACAACTAGGCCACTAAAATGGGGTAGCAAACCTCCACAATGGAGAAGAAATGACAACTCAAGTATGTGCTAGAAGACTTAAGCGAAGCACTAGTAGGTAGCTTTTGTGCCACTACAAAAAAGGACTTGATTCAATAAACATAGAATGATAATATAAGATGCTAGTAGGATAGACCAAACGGACCTTAGACAAGTTCATGGATGTAGCTATTGTAGCCCAACATGAGAAGGAGGGCATGCAATGAGAGATGGAAGACATTAGGATGTTGCTACTAAATGCAAGTCGCGTAGGGATATCTAGGCACTCAATTGTTGACCTAGTGTAGAATAAGTTGCTTAAGAATACTAATGCTCTCTAGATCAAGACCAATATAGCCAACACACTTCTTCTAGGTTTAGGTGTTTTACTTGGTTTTAAGGACCAAGCAAAGATTCTCTTAATTTCCAAGAAGATAGAGAAGTATATAGTAGGAAATGAGAAGAGGGTGTAAGTGTTCAGATTGTGCATAGGTGAGACAAGGGAAGAATGTGATTCATGGGGATAGATGCAACTAAGAAATCTCACTTCTCGCTCCTCAAGAACTTATTCATCATGTGATTTGTGAAAGTTGGGTATCAAGATAACCTCATAGTATGGCTCATGAACCTAGCATAGCAAGAGGGAGAGAACATGAGAGACTATCTCTAAGATCCAAAGCTTGTACAAATGAATCCCAGCAAAATGCCTTAACCCTAAGATTGTCGGTAAAGCCTTCATGAAGGGCATGCATGACAAGCTAATCTATGAAGCCACTTCCAATAGTTTCGACTTGGATAGAAACATCCTTAATGCAATCCTCGATGAGGCCATGCACATCAATGACTTACACCGAGAGAGAAATGACAAGAAAAAAGGTAGGGTAGGGAGTGACGTAACGTCCACTAGAAGTGACTTAGGGCTTAACATGACCCAAGACTTGATTACAATGTCCGACCACTAGGAGTGTTGAAGGACTAGCCTATTAGAATCGTAGAAACTAATTTCACACTAAACTTTGTGGCCATGAAAAGCATAAACTATGGCAAGTTATTAGGCCATCCATGGATACAAAATGCTCAAATCATTAACGATTGGGGCAACATGTTGGTCTTCTTGGGCAATAGATGCAAAGTGGTTAAAGTGGAGATGGAAAGCTAGAAGACCTGCTTGTTGACTTAGAACTATCTCTAACATACTCTAGGGACACAAACTATTAATTAGCAAGCAAGCCCTTTACTAAGTACATACCCTACCCTAATTATGAGTAGAAGTAGATGCACATACTTGCCATGCTGGACTTACCATTGATGCAAGAAAGTGAATACAAGGAATCCCATGAATGAATGAGCTAACAAGGCAAGGAAAGACTCACTACACATATGTTTGAACATAGCATTAATAAATTGATGACGCCAATACTTATAATGAACCCAGAATCTACTCAATTTGGGCCAAGGGATACAATTTTCTTGCTAACTAGTAGGAGATGAAGAAAATCCTCACTTAGTGAGATGATGCTGCCTCAAGGACAACATTGAAGCCAACTTTCTCATCTTTGAAGAGCTACTTTAGTAATGAGAGTGGAGATAGACTAAATTACATCAAGCACTCTTTGATTACCACAACATCCTAGTAGTATAGCTAATAGAATGGGAACAGCTTGAGCAGGATGAGTGTAGTGGTACTAGGGAGGAATTCTCTAAAGATGATAGTGATGATTACAAATGTTGAGAAGAGCAAATGATGCTTGGCCATAGAGGCTAGATGTATGCCCTGAAGAGGCTAGAAGATAGACAAACGATGTATGCTCTAGGAAGAGATGTTCAGAATCCCATATGTACAGTGAGGAGAGCGGTACTATCCAAAAAGCTATAAAGGCATCTACTTGGTTGACACTCATTACAAGATAATGGTATTGTTAGTTTGATTCATTGTCAGTGTCATTGTCCATCTTACAAAAGAATGTTTTTATGAGTCCAAGCTTCCATCTTGGAACCTAATTCACTTGTGTTAACAGTTAGTCTATCTAAGTCTATGCCATCATGAGTTGTGCATTCATCTTCCATCCTCCATAGCTCCTGCCATACTCTAGATCCATGTTTGTCAACATGGTATCAAAGCTTAGCTGAGCATGGCATAGCTCCATACACTACTTCTCTAGACTCTCTTCACCTCTGGTCATCTTAGTCCAGCTCAGTGTGAGTGTATGACCCCCATTCTTCATTTCTTCTCACTGCCCTACTTGGTAGCCATAGCCACCCTGCACCTACTGTGGTTTGAGCTCTTAGATCTCTTCAATCAAACAAGATCTTCACAACCTTCCTTCTGGATATCTCTACTCCTACTCCTAGAGCTCCTCTCTATCACCTCAAAGCTCAACATTAGGTCATCTATAGCTCAGCATTGTCAACTTTGTCAACTTCTGTTTTGTGTGTCTTCCATAACCAAATAGGACCTGTAGCCATTTGAGCTTTTGGATCTCATAGTAGAGGCCATATCTCATTATGATTTCTTCTGAGGAGTTGTTCAGAACTCAGGGTACAACTTTATACCACTTTATAGATCAAGGTTGTCCACTCTATGCACCGGCATTGACAAAATTTGTGGTCGTTGTAATTTCTGCGCCTATCTAAATTCGTACAACTCGATCTCTGCCTGCGCGCTGTGATTCCTCCTCTAAGCATAGGGCATTTGAAGGGTGGCTTCTAAGCTTCCTCTCCATCAAATATTTGACTGGATCATCCACGGTAGCCGCTGTACCATCCAAAAAATCAGTCGGCTTGTGCTTCAAAACCCTAATAAACACCATAGCCATTAACATTCAAGCTTCTTTCTTCACTCCATTCTCAAATCCATTTGATAAAGACAAGTATTTTTACTCAGATATGCTGCTAAACTCAAGTCATTTACCAGCAAGGAGGGGACTCAAGTTGAAGGACAAGACAAGCATCAAGAATCATCACAGCAAGCTCAAGTCTAGACATAGTATCTCTTGATACTACAGAGTGTGTCTTCACACTACCTTGCACTTGTGTTCTTGACACAAAATCTTTCAACTCTTCTATTGCAAAATCAGATATTTGAGGTTGATTCTCAGTAATGAGAATGCGGAGCATGAAGGTTTTTCTCATGGAGTAGTATTACTGTACTTCTCATTTCAACTACATAGAAGACTTTTTTATTCTACTTGTAGAGATGGTTGGATTTACTTGTTTTGAAGAGCAATCAATAAATTTATTTGAATATTTTGAAGACATTCCAACTTTCTTGGACATCATGATACCTTTTCTTGAGGGGGACAAGACAAGCAAAGTCAAAGTCAAAGAAGTTATAAGCAAAGTAAAGAGTGACAAAGCAAGAAAAATGAAGGACAAGATGTTGTATGATCTCAAAAGAAAATCCAATGTAATGTCAAGCCATGAGTCAAAGCCATATGAAATCCCAAAAGCTATGTATCCCAAGATTTATGTAATAGTTCAACAAGTCATGTCAAGTCACAGCAATGTATCCGTCTCAAACTCACTGAGAAAGAAGACCAAAAGGACCTCACAAAGAAGACTAGAGCACAAGATAATGAAGAACAAGTCAAAGATGAAGAGCATGAAAACCAAGGAGTCCAAAAAGATCAAAGACACCCAGAAGATCGAGAAAAGTAAAGAATGCCAAAGAAGCCTGAAGAAGATAAAGAAATTTCCGCTCTGCTGACAACAAAGAATTATTCCCATAGTGGATCTCTATTTCCTGTAGTGGATCTTGTTTCCAATAGTGGATGTAAAAGCCCTTACCAAATATGTAAATTTCCAAGCCTTAACTTGACTAGGTTGTCAAAGAGCTAGTCTCTTAGGCCATGTCATCATGTAGGGGGGGCAAAATCCAGCAAGGGTAGAGACTCATCATTTGAGGGGGGGTGGGGGGTGTTGAGAATAGCAAATGATGCTTGCCCATAGAGGCTAGATTATGCCCTGAAGAGGCTAGAAGATAGACAAATGATGTATGCTCTAGGAAGAGATGTTCAAAATCTCATATGCATAGTGAGGAGAGTGGTACTATCCAAAAAGCTATAAAGGCATGTACTTGGTTGACACTCATTACAAGATAATGGTATTGTTAGTTTGATTCATTGTCAGTGTCAATGTCCATCTTACACAAGAATGTGTGTATGAGTCCAAGCTTCCATCTTGGAACCTAATTCACTTGTGTAACAATTAGTCTATCTAAGTCTATGCCATCATGAGTTGTGTATTCATCTTCCATCCTCCATAGCTCTTGCCATGCTCTAATTCTGTGTTTGTGAACAACAAAGATGATGAATCTAGGGACTATGACTCCAATGGAAAAATAATAGAATAGATCTGCATGGATCCTCATTTGTAAGCCCCAAAAATATACCAAACAACTGTTGGTTACTAGAATAGTCAAGTCAGAGTTAGAATGGCTAGAATACCTAGAGATCCTCAATCATAAATGCTCTCAACTCATTAGGGACTAGGGAAACATGCTAGTCTTCTTAGGAAATATTTAAAAGCCTATGCGTGTTGACTTGGATGCTATCTCTGGCATACTCTAGGGAGACATGAACTATCCATTGGCAAGAAAGACCCTTAACAAGCATATGGCACCTCCTTGCCACATTGGACTTACCATTCATGTAAGAAAGTGAATACAAGGAATCCTATGAACAAATGAGCTAACATGATGGGGGAGGACTCGTCATATATATGTTTGAACCCAACATTAGTGAAACTAAAAATACTTATTATGAACTTAGAACCTACTCAACTTGGGCCACCATGGGATTCAATGTTCTTGGTAATCATTGGGAGCTAAAGAAAATCCTCACTTAGTGAGATGATGGTGCCTCAAGGACAACCTTGAATCCACCTTGCTCATCTTTGAAGAAATCTTGCAGCAATGAGAGTGGGGAGATAGACCAAATTGCATTAAACACTCTTCGATTACCATAGCATCCTACTAGTATTGCTAATAGATTGGGAACAACCTGAGAAGGATGAGTATAGTGATACCAAGGAAGAATTCTCTAAAGATGATAGTGAGGATGAAAAAGATGACAAATCTAGGTATTGTGACTCCAAGGGAAAAACAATAGAGTAGATTTGCATGGATCTTGATTCCTAAGCTGCAAAAATCTATCAGAGCACTAGTTGTTACTTGTATAGCTAGAGTAAAAGTTAGAATGGCTAGAATAACTAAAGATCCTCAATCACAAACAAATAGGCATTAGGAAAAAAATGAACTCACAAATGGGCCTTTTAGGCCCCCCCTCTCTCCTCCTTAAAGCAAGGAGAAGAGGAGAGAATAATACTAAAATAATCCTCTTCTCTCTCCACTTTTGCAATCTCGTTTTGCCTTTTTTATATTATCTACAAAGATATACGCACATTCATTCTCTCTCCTCATTCAAAATGTCTTTTTCAACCAAATTTTATATTCAAAAAGGAGTTGGCTATGGGAGTATGGTGCTTCGTTTTCAATGCAAAATTATTAGTAGATACGAGGCAATTTATTTTTTCATCGAGCATAAGGAAAATGAAATTTTAAAAGTTCCTTTTAAGATATTTTGGGGATTTTTTTATATTCTAGCTTTTGGTCAAAAAACAAATCAACTCGTCGAATTTTGTGTTTTTTGGATATTTTTTTGGAGGCAAAATAGAAATGTCTAAAATACGAAAAGTCTTGGGCATCCCTACCATTTGAGTTATTTTCTCCCATATCTATACTGTCTCATGGCTCTATTGTGACCTCTTCTGTGTGTTTATACAACCTTCGTTAACAGAGTGAATTACTTACACCCTCCTTTTCCTTGGCACCTTTGTGTGCCTCTCTATGCATCTCCACTCTACCTCCTCTGACAACCAAGCAGGTTCCCCATTTCTATTGATAGTAAAATGAATACAAGAAAGAAGGAGCTACATATTGAGGTAGAGATTGAATACGCCCCATTATTCAAAAGAACCCAACGTACCAGTATCAACTCTAAGGTTTTGTAGAGTTACAGGCAAATGGGATTGAAACATGTGGACTTGTGGGTTGATGGGGGAATCTACCTGATTGACCCCTTAAACAATAGACCTCCAACTTTCCCAGGAATCACAAATTTGCTGAAGTATGTGTGCGAGTGTGAAAATGGGTTGCTCGGTTACACTATGCGGCTCAATCATCAAGCGTTCAAAGTATTTACAACTTGCCAAGCAACCATAAAAATTTGTCATGATGTGATCGCTGCACATCAATTTCATATACAATAGCTCATAGGACAAGTGGTACACCTGAATGACACTATAATTCAACAAAACAATCAAATTATTTCAATGCAGGACACTATCCATGACATTAGTATCTCATATGAGAAGGCAAAGGCACAATTGTACAACCTGAGAAAGATCAACAGCAAGCTAACACAAGAGCGTAAAAAAAAAAGAAAAAGTCAATCAATGAGTTAATTGTGAATAGCGGCCAGTGGAAGCGACGTATCAAAGCATGTAAGATAGCTCAGAATGAGAACCTAGGTGAGGGTGATGTCGGATTATGTATTAGTAGATTGTTGAAGGCAAGTACATTGGAAAATGCTTTGAGAAATCCTAAGTTCAAGGCTGTGAAGGAAAGGTGATTGAGTGCACATTAAAATATGTATCAAATGAGTTCTCAGCTGTGGATGCACAATCCATTTGTGATAGGTCCGGTATTAGCACAACTTACTCAAAGATATTCAAAGATGTGAAGATTGGGTTTGGTCGTGTGTTGAAGAGAAATAGAATCATGCCTCTTCTTGAACCTTCAAAGTTAATAGAGGCCCGACGGTAACTTAATACAAAGATTTTAGAGCTGATAGGAGATCCCATGCATGTTCAATGCCTGGAAACACTAAAGGTTGGGACCAAAAACGCATATGAGGTGAAGTTCACCAAACTCAACGATTACTATTTAGATTTGTACAAGGTGCAGTCGACAATGGTAATGTACTACAATATGTCTATTGAGGAATGTAATGGTAAATTGCAGTTTGTTATAAAATTAGATGAAAGTGAGGTCATCAAAGGAGTAAAGCTTGAAAAAATTAGTGTAACTCTGATAAATAGAGCTTTACAATTCGACAAGAACAACCCAAGGAACTTTAGTGTTCAATCCAAGTGCCATGTCTGTTGGCTCCTGCATTTGAAGTTCCTAAGGAAACATTTGAGGTGATGCAGTTGCTCTTTATATACACAAGCATTCCAAGCATTATCGATCATCAAGAACATGGTGAGATGCTCTCGGTTGAGGGATATGGTCAATACTTGGTTGAATGGCATCTTACATTAGACTTAAAAACTCTAAAATGCATGTGTGGAATCTCCAATGGTGCAAATACAAAGAATCCATTACTATATTGCTTGATAGAGGGTGGAAGGAAAGGACGAAAAGAAGAACTGGCAAAGGGTAACAAGTGTTGCACCTATGCATAATAGAGAAGATCCCATGTGATAGCCCATCTTGAACATTCCATTGGATCGTATTCACATTTGTTCATTGCATGCTTTTGTCAGAATCATGGAGAAACTTGTGTATGAATACATTTGGTTTGTTTTTAGGATACAACCAGAAAACAAAGCCATTGCAATGTGTAGGAATGCGGAGTGAGTGCTATCAGAAATTGGGCTACACAAGCATCAAGTGACGATTGAAAAAGATGAAAAGAGATCAGGAAAATCTGGTGACTTGCCAAAAAAGCCTTGCTTTGGAGGAGTGGCTAGGAAGTTTCTCTCAGCACCCATCAATGAGAAAGGGAATGTCATGGTTCATAGGCTGCAGGACTACAATGGGTGGAAAAAGTTACATTTTGCAGTTCCTGATCGAAGTAATGGAGGAAAAACAAGGTTGGCCAAAGTTAAGATTTAGGTCTTAACAAATTGGCTCCCTTACTTCACAAGATGGTGTTTAACAATGAAGATAAGTAAGAATTTATTGATGTTGTGCATAGCTTCTACGAAAACATGGTGGAAACATGGGGCAAAAGCTCTATCACACATTACATGGTGCATACTAAGTTAATATTTTAAAATTGTATGAATTGTATAAACTATTGAGCATAGTTTTACTCATGTGTGATATGTGTCTTTATAGCATATCCTTGAGGCACATGGACCATACTTTGCAAAAAAGGGAAGCATCAGAGTTTGGTCCACACAAGGGATGGAAAATTCACATTGGAAAGCACATGGTGCATATCAAAGAAAAACCGATCATGGTGGAGGGGTGAATGGTAGCAATCCGATTATCCAATTGCTATCTTGGTGGTATAGGATTATAGTAGCAGATGAAGCTAAACTCTCACAAAAGAGAGCAAATGAAAGTGGTAATGAATCGGCTGCAGACATGATAGAATCACATTGTGTCACTAAAAGACTGTGTTATGAAGCCTCAAGTGCCAAAGAAAACCATGCCAAGTGGCTAGAAACAAGGCTTCGACAAGGCAGCAAATGGGTTCAAAGAGAGCTAAGATAGTAAGATGAACAATGTGTTCAGTGTGAATGCAATTCACAGTTTAAGAGAGAAAGAGAGAGTGTGCATCTATATGAATGAGTCTTACAATTTAGGGTTATATAAAAGAGGGTTTCACTTTTCATCTTATTCATTGAGTTCTTACATCTCTTGTGCAAGAAAGATGGCTAGGTCTGAGGTAGTTGCAAATAAGCTTCCACTCAGAGCCCCATATCGTGTTCAGCCCCTTGGAGCATCTACTAGCTCAGATACACCCCCTTCTCAACCTAACCTAACTTCCTCAAGCCGCCCTCACAAGGGTCCTCCTCATCATTCCCACAAGAAACGCAAGTGGAAGCTAGATATAGTGGCCCTGAGAGAAATCAGGAGATATCAACGCTCTTTTGATCTCATCATTCCAAACGTGAGCTTCTTGAGACTTGTTTGCAAGATTGTGCAAGAAATCTACTGCATTGAAAGCAAATTGTGGTTTTTGGCACAAGGTCAGGATAGATGTGATCGCTTCACAAAAGAATGTCTTCATACTCTACAATGTGCTGGCAATGCCTTTTTAGTTGACTTGATGTGACTGATGCTCAATGTTGTGCAATACATGCGAAGCGCATCACTGTAACTCCCAAGGACTTCCAACTTGTAAGAAATCTTCAAGTAGTGAAGGATGCATTCATTCCAATTGAATGAACATAGTTTGTGATGTTATCTTTTTTGACATAGTGTTATCCTCATGCATTGGACATACGACTATGTCCCAATGTAAAACTATTGTACACACCCTTAAAATATGAATTTAATTTTTACTCTTGTCCTTCGCTCTCAACTTTGACTATGCATCTTTGCTGTATTTTCAACTCTTACTTAGAATTTTGGCTAGCATTGTTAGTTTCAATATGAAAAACATGTAAAAATTTGCCATTTCTTAATGCAGACTTTACTCCTGATGCCTCTGTATAGTCTATGTGGTGCGAAGTGGCAGGAAAGTGGCTCCAGACGCCAGACTTCAGACTAGGGGTCTGCACGTTTTTTTTTTTCTTAACAATTTGGGCTCTTGGCCACCTAATGAGTGCGCATGTGAAGTTTCATCACATTCCGATAAAAGGTTATGGATTTACGATCACACGATGGACAATTCGTATGAAGCTGCATTAATCCACTTTTTGGATTTAAATGGGTTAAAAGTTCATTCTTCTTCTCATTTTCACATCTTGCTTTCTTTGCTTCCTCCATTCTCACATCCCCAACCTCTGTATCTTCTCCATCTTGCCCTCCTCAAGCTTGCATGGCACGCACCAAGCAAGCATGTTGCCATCTCATGCCAAGGTCCACCACCTGGAGCACAAGGTGGAGCCTCCTCTAGTGTAGCAACAAGTGCTCCCCATAGAGCACAACAACCACCACAGAAGAAGAGGAGATAGAAACCAGGCACTATCACCCTTCGGGAGATAAGGATAATCCAATGTAGATACGAGCTTCTCATCCCGAAAAGATCTTTTCATAAGGTTGTTCAGGAAGTCATGCAAAACTTGGAGATGAAAGGGATAGAAACCAGGCACACTGTCGCCCTTCGGGAGATAAGGAGAATCCAATGTAGATACGAGCTTCTCATCCCAAAAAGATCTTTTCATAAGGTTGTTCAAGAAGTCATGCAAAACTTGGAGATGAAAGGGATGGGAAGATTTTGGGCGTGAGTATGGGATGGCCCACCAATAGGAAGGTGGATTTTTGCAGCTATGGAGGCCCTACAAACGGCTGCAAAGGGGTTTCTCATCAACTTGTTCGATAATACACAGCTAGTGGCCATCCATGCAAAGCGTGTCACAATCATAGATAAAAGACATGAACTTTATCGTTCAGCTTCGACATGGCAAGGGGACTCCTCCATAGGTTATGAGATTAATGATGCAAGGTTTTGTAATGAGTGTTATAGCACCATAGCATCTTGGAAGGCCAAAAAAATTGTATATTATGTCACATTTGAATATTTATCTATATATACATAATATCTCGTGCGATGTATACTGAATTCAAATAATTGAGTAAAGCTGTTTTGTTTTGTTTCTTGAAACACACAACTCTTAATTTTTATTTAACCTACACACACATTGAAAGTAGTAATATGTACGGATACGAGTTACATTATTGCTTATACACAATCACAAGTGTAGTACTATGTGTTGACATAATTAAATTGGATTATATTAACATATGCGAATGCGTCATTCACGTACCACACATTATCATCATGCTTACACAAATCACATATTTATTCAATAAATATTTATTTATAGTGACAAAGTAAAATATCTTATATTCATCAAGAAAAATACATGCGACGGCTGAAAGTGATGGCAGATACAAAAAGCTGATAGCCAACAAGAACTCTCATTGGTTCCTTGGCTTTTTCATCAGTGGAGAGGAGGGGTTAGCTTCTGATGAAAATATAAGTTCCTTCTTTGCTTCAAAAATGATGCACACCCACTTCAACTCTTTCTCCAAGAGAAGCGAATCTGACATTTTAGCAAGGTCACATAATGTAGCAAGCATCCACATTGTTCCACCACACGTTCGGTCAAACAAGTAAAGAAGCTTTGACCTCTTGATTAGCACTACCTTCTCCAAGCTAGATATCACAAGTATCACTCGAGAAGGTCCAAACTTGGTCAAAGCTCGAATTTTCATGATTGTTTCTTGCCCTCGTGGTAAGCACTTCTTATGGAAGACCACCAAGTCTACAATAAGATTACCAATGTACTCCTTCATAGCTGAATCCTTCCGTCAATCCGCATACCAAGCTCCTCCTTGCCTTGATGCAAACTCATCTATATACAGTATGTCCTGAATGACGAAGTCAAATCAAACAGTATATTTAGCAACTAACCTAGAGTTATCATAAAGTGGCCCCAGACACCAGGGCTACTACATGCATCATTTTTTGCCAAGATTTCACCGGTGGACTCCAGGGGACCTAATGCACCCTACCATCAAGTTTCATCACATAAAAATATGTGGTAGTTAGAAATCTCACCTTCTCCAGATCATATTGTATCTTCATTTCCTCGTGTGTCAGCGAGGCACCTCTTTGGGCAGAGGGATCCACAAACTCCTTGGTAGGAAACTGGGGCCTTGGTCCCGAATAGATCATGCTATAGTGCTTCAAATTCAACATCTAGCACAAGGTAATCTTCTTCAACCGCGGTAATGTGCTCATGTGTTGCTATGATAGTATTCATTGTATCTAAACTTGTGCCATCATATCTTTCAATCTCTGCCATCGTCGGATGCACATCCGTGTAATCATAATCAATCATGTCTTCCATTGAATCCCTAACTAGGATAGAAAACAACTCTTCTTCCTTCATTTCCAAGTATTGCAACACATCTGATAGAAGCAAGTATTGTACACCATCTACTTCAATGGGCGTCAAGGAGGCAAGGTTGGGTTTGTCGGCTTGTGGCTATTCTAAAGCAAGTATTATACACCATCTACTTCAATGGGCATCAAGGAAGCAAGATTGGGTTTGTCGAATTGTGGTTGTTCTGAAGAAGATGGCACCATGAGAGCCAACCCTTGCTTTGCCACCACCCAATGTTCCTCTTTAACATTTATGAGCTCTTCAATCAGTTCTTCTCTTATGTATGTGATAGAAACAACCTATGGAATTGTATCTTCATCGCTCTCCTCCTCTAGGGATATATCCAATGCAAGGAGGTAAATTGCCAATGTGCAATCACACTCCACGAGATCCAAAGGTGTTGTACTTGGCGCACTGTCCATGGGAACAGTGCATACTCTATGCGAAGGATCCACATGGGCCAAACACCTATTCACCACTTTTTGGTGATTTTTCCTTGCTTGAAACACCATGAGCTGTTCCAGAGGCATCCAAGTCATATCGGATCCCTTGATGGAGTATGTAATAGGTAGCAATGGTGCTTACAAAGTCTTCCAAAAACTGAAGAGGGGGATCTAATGATGAGAGCATGTTTTCAAGGTTGAAATTCTTAGAGAAAACCTGAAATATCTCGTCACCCTGGCTAGTAAAGATAGTCTCATGGATCCACTTGTCAAAGTGTGTGCGAGCATCCATCGTAGCAAGTAGGAGGGATGTGGTGGATATAAAGAGATGAAGAGAGAAAGTTTGAAATGAAACGATGAAACAAGAACTAAATTAGTTCTACCTTAAAAACCTTAAGTTTTAAACCATTAAGGGTTGTTCGCATACGATATTTAGTTGTTGCTTTACTTACATCTTTGTAAAGTTTACATTCATATGTAAATGTGTTGATATGGAAAGTGTATAGAAAGTGTATGATTTTGCAAGCATAAATATCATAATTTTTAAATATTACAGGTTTGCAAGCGACAATATTCTATTGGCCAAAAACATTTGACATTTTACAAGTGCTGGATATTACAACTTCTAGTGTTGGGATTTTTAGAGAGACTCTACAATTTCTAAAATATGTGGAGCCACACACTTTCCATTGGTAACAATATCCTCATCTTGGCTTTAAATTTTCATACCATCTAGTTTAAAATAGAAGCTAACAAGTGGATTCTGCATTAACATTGTAATTTCCCGGCGCATTAGAGTCAAGAGCCAATCATCCTCCATTTGCAACACCTGGGGCTCGCGGCCCTCACAAATGACAGTAACATCCACAACTGCACTTTCACACATGACTTGATCAAGGCACAACCATTTACCCTTGAGCATCCTCCATCTACAATACTTGAACACTAGGCATAAAGTCTGTCGTGTGACAAAGTACCTGTAATTGGAAAGGAAAGTTAGTTGATCCATCCCAAAATAAGATAATAGTCAACTAAGAGAGAAAAACTTTACCTGAAATCCATGTCTCTTGTTGTGACTCGACACTCCACTGTGTCAGGACTATAAGTCATTTTTTATGTCCACTGGAATCCTTGTTGCATAATTCTCCAATGTACTTTTTATGACGTACGTGCTTCTGGTACGTCTCAAACCCTTACATTCCTTGAACATATGTGCAAAAATTGCAATCAGTATGAACTAGCTTAGATGTACATTCTTTGAGCTGGTGCTTGGCTTCATAAAGTTCAATATGTCTGCTGAAATTTTTGTGCTACACATATGCAAAATGTCGCTACTATACAATGGCCATTCTATACTATTGAGATTCGATATGTGCATAGACTCAAGGGTTCCATATTCTCAACCCCCCTTGGGCAATATGTACTTGAAGTCATAGAAAAAAACAAGGTCCTCTACGAGTTGCTTAGCTGTACCGCCCCTCAAAGAGCAATCTACCAATTTTGAGGTGGTAACACTTAAAAGAACCTATAAAACTCTCAACATTTTGCCATTCACAGCAATCCAAAGGGTATACTCCCGTAAATATGAGACAATTAGTTACATAGATATCATGAAATTTCTCATTCTCAATGAGTTGCAAATACTTACTATTTGCAATGTTTCGTTGAAAGGGCACAGTGGGCGCAATATGTATTTGTTTTTGCATGAATACATGTTGTACAAACGCCTTCGTTACAAGGTGAGAATCAATGTTCCTTTTTCTGAGAGCTAAAATTTTTCCCTTCCAGTGCTTTGATACATGTGCAATTGCAGATGCTTTTACCCTGAAAGCTTCCTTCATACTTGGACGCATATGTACCCAAGATGAGCAATGATACGTATCATTGATCCAATTCCCTTCTTCATCTTTTCTGTCATGTACTTCTATATCAAGAGAATGCTTATTATTCTCTCAAGCATTATAACCTACGCATTAGATGTAAAGAAGTATGTATTAACTCCTAAATAATAAGCATTTTAAGTCTGTTTAATCACCAATATGCCATACAAATCAACATGGTATTAAGAGATGTTTACACTTTTATAAACAGACACAAACATCGATATCAAAACGCATGTGGATATGTACATCAACACAAAGTATAGATTCAATTTCAAGGCATCACTTTAATCATACCATTTACATAAAATATAATGAAAAGAATAGCATAAGAATACTCAAAGAATTTTGCCAAAATAAATTTTATTATAATGAATAGGAGTCCAATTTGACTCAATACATTGTATAAAACATGGGTATTATAGAGTAGTTGTTACAAGGATAGCAACCACATGGCATGCAAATCTTAATAGGCACATTGGATTGATACACCATATATTGTGTGTTATATGGATTGAATGATACAAGAGTTTCATGAATCATTGCATTGGCATGGAGATCCGAATGGGCACATGCGACCAATAAAGCAAAGGATTTTTGAACCATTAACTTCCAACAAATCCATATCATCCAGCACAAAGGAATCACTCGCCACATCAAAATAGTCGATCGAGATTTATGTGCTTCACCTAAACCTTGTATAATACATGCATGTGCAAAAAAATACCTACATGAATCTCTTTTAACAAAAATACTTGCATGAATCTATTTTAACAAAAGATATCTAGGTAATTGCATGAATAGAAGCAACACAAAATAGGGCCAACTTACCTATAAGCTAATCTACTGAAGATAAGATTGGATCGTTGGTTATCAAAACCCATTGCAAATGATTGACAAAAGAAAATATCAATCCCATCAAACATAAAAGTCATTAATTAAATAAATAAATTTTGGCACCACAAAAAATGACAGATTTACCCGTAAATTGAGCTACAAAATCTATGCTCTACCTTTTGTTAAGTGCTTCAATAATAACTGATCATTAAGTTAGAACTAACATCAAACCGTATTGTAAAGATAGTAGAAAAGGGAAAATGCAGAGAGGAAGAAAGAGAGTGTATGTGAGTACACTGGAGAGAGAAAGAAATGAGCACCTATCCAATATTGCCTAAATTGATCACTACAAAAGACAATAGCAAGAGTTAGTATTTACATGAATATATACTGAAAAAGTAGTAGAAAAGAGGAAACATAGAGAGAGAAAGAGAGAGGGAGAGAGAGGGAGAGAGAGAGAGAGAGGAGCACTTATGCAATGTTACCCAAAATGATCTCTGCAATAAAACAATAACAAAGGTATATTGAAAAAACAGTAGAAAAGAGGAAACATAGAGAGAGAAAGAGATGAGAGATGAGAGATGAGAGATGAGAGAGAAAGAGAGAGGGAGAGAGAGATGAGCACTTATGCAATATCACCCAAAATGATCTCTGCAATAAAACAACAACAAAGGTTAGAACTAACATCATGTTGTATTGAAAAGATAGCAGCAAAAAAAAAAAAAACCAAACAAAGAGAGATATTAACACCTTTGTCTCTTCTCCAAATAAACTCTACAAGAAAACAACAATTAGAACCAACATCAAATTCTATTGAAAACACAACATAAAAGAGAAACAATACATAGAGAGAGGGGGAAAGAAAGGAGAGAGAGAGAGAGAGAGAGAGAGAGAGAGAGAGATGAGCACCTCTGTCTCCTGCCCAAAATAACCTCTCCAATAAAACAACAATAACAGTAAGAAATGACATCAAACCCTATTGAGAAAATAGCAAACAAGAGAAAATGTAAAGAGAGATGGGCACTTGTGTTTTGCCCAAAATCTAGAGTTGCATGGAGAAGAAAGTGCAAAGGTAAGCAGAACGCTCAAAACCCTAATTACTCTCACCGCGGAGTTTCAATGGAGACGAAAATTCAGGAGTATAGAGAAGAGAGGGAAAGTGATCTATTGCTCAACTTTTGGGACAAGCTACTTTCGTGAGAGGGGAAAAAATCGAAATAAAAATTTCTCCAAAAAAATGGGGGAAATACGATGTGAGAGAAACTCAAATTTTGTGTACTATTCATTCTCCCTTTTTTTAAATCCCCCACTACCCCTTTTTTAATAAAAAACCCAAGATTTAGGGAGAGAAGATTCACCCTCCATGGATGTCAACATCTAGCCTTCCTATTGGACAATCCAAAAGGCCCACATCTTAAACTATATTATTTTTAAGGGCCCATTTATGAGTTCATTTTTTTCGTAATACGGTGTGATTCCACTAATATTGTACCCACTCTCAAAGTACTTCTGATGGGGGGGGCGGGGGGGGAATGACAGTGATAAAGAATTAGTGCAAGAGTCTAGTTCAAAAAACTTTGGACTATGAGGGCTTCTAGACTACCAAATAGATATACTCTATCTCTAAACTATCTCGTAGTTATGAATTGCAATGAGCCTTCTTATTACACTAATACTATATTTAGAGATTATAGTCATAAAAGTGGAAGAAGTCTATGTAGTCAGAGAAAATTATTTGGTGAAAAATGCTACTTGGGAGTTAGTTTACCTAAGGGAAAACATGCACTATCATGCAAGTGGTTCTACAAGTTGAAGGTGCCTCCATCTAATGCATTGCCTAAGTATAAGAAAAGGTTGGTGACCAAGGGATTTAAACAAGACAAGGGGATTGACTTTGATGAGATATTCTTACATGTAGTCAAGATGACCACCCTTTGTACATTACTTGCATTGCTTGCCAAGGAAGACCTGGAGCTTGTCCAAATGGATATAAATATAATTTTTTAACTTTATATTCTATAAATATAAACTATAGCTATATCATTATATAGATTTGATTCTTTGATACTTTAGATTGGTATATTTCACTATGATTTCCAATCAAAGTGCACAATCTATTGTTAGGTTCTTATCATAAACCACATGCTTAGATTTGGATTTACAAATTATAACTAGCTATATATTGAATTCTTTGGTGAAAAATGCTACTTGCGAGTTAGTTTACCTAAGGGAAAACATGCATTATCATGCAAGTGGTTCTACAAGTTGAAGGTGTCTCCATCTAATGCATTGCCTAACTACAAGGAAAGGTTGATGTGGCCAAGGGATTTAAGTAAGAGAAGGGGATTGACTTTGATGAGATATTCTCACCAGTAAGTCAAGACAACCACCTTTTGTACATTTCTTGCATTGCTTGCCAAGGAAGACATGGAATGGATATAACTATAATTTTTTAACTTTATATTCTATAAATATAAATTATATCATTATATAGATTTAATTCTTTGACACTTTAGATTGGTATATTTCATTGTAATTTCCAATTAGAGTGTACAATCTATCGCTAGGTTCTTATCATAAATCACATGCTCAAATTTGAATTTGCAAAGTATAACTAGCTATATACCATTTATAAGTCTCTTAAATTTCGTCATTGATTTGTTTTTGAGAATTTACAAATATGCCATGTCAGAAGTGGATGTAGCTATAAAATGCTTTTGCAATTGCTTGCTTTTTGTTCTTACACCTTTCCAAGATAAATAACAAAAAATACTTTAGTGGTTCATAATTAAATATTACTTTATCCATCACCATTTATACAATATCTAACATGCATACATTATGTGACATAATTTATAAAATGATTTGATAGATTTTAAGGACACTGAAATTGTCGAAAGCCATATTGAACAAAGTACTCTGCAAAGCTTTCACAATGTAGTTAGATATAAAGGCTTTAGCAATTGCACTATCCAATGGTTTCGCACAGACAAAGATATGCACACATGATGGACCAAGCAATATCGTGTATCTTAAGCAATATATAATCAAACAATTGAACTTGTAAATTAATATAAACTTATTGAAAGTTTTCATTTACTTACAAGGGGAAGTAAACCTTCTAACAAGAGAAAACTCAATGACACCAATAGATCATTGAACAAGTCAAAATAATTTTGACCTTAAAGTTCACCTCCAAAAATTACAAACAATAAATATCCATGTTTTAGCAATATACAGTTTATCAATAGATTGTATTAAAAATTTTGAGTAGAAACCTCTATTTGACATGTATGAAGTTGCATATGTGACAAAGGTTCATTGCATGCCAAATATTGATCCTAATATTCTATATATGCTAATAGAGTATAAAGATACCAAACAAAAAGGTGCCAAACTTGTTCCTCCAAGACTAATATTACACAAATCCATCAATATCTAAACTAAAACATCAAATCGTGAAAGGTGGAATAATCATTGTACCTTCAAACATTGATATGATACAACTTCTACTAAGAGATTTGGAAAACATTCAAACAATTGGAATTGCAATCAAATGGAAATTATCATACAAATCAATCTACATGAACATAAGAATAAGGCCACAAAGCATAATAAATACATCAGATGAATTAAAAGACACATAATGCTATAAGATATTTGGAATTAAAGTAGCAAAAGCTTGGATAAGGATCACATGAACTTAGATAATGATCGCCTTTCAATAAATTATCATGATCAAAATAATATTTTAGAAGCTTTGGAAGACAAAGTTGATATAATGTTGCATGGATTTTTTGGTGTACCAAAATGCTATGATCTTGTAAACATAATCATAATAGTTGCACCTTTAGAAGGACAAATTTCACTAGCATTTTTCCAATACAAATTTTATGAATAACTAAATTATATAATACTATTCAATCATGCACCATAATATAATGATAACAAAAAACAATTTCATCTATGACAAAAAGAAAATGGGAGCAGGTGTCCCAAGAGGAACACCAAGGAAAAAGGGAATTCTCTTGCAAGAAAATCTATCTTGTAACATCAACAAGCTTTTTTATTAGGTTTATATGATCATAATGAATAAAAGAACACCATGCATAATAAATCTTCATGCAGCATCATGTAGATCCCCCACGGATTTGATAGAATCAACCATATTCTTCAATATCTTCACAAAATCCATCAATAGAACAAAGAAAGCAAAGGAATACACCATCTTTGAATGGAAATACATCACATAGTATTCATCTTCAATATCTTCATAGTCTTATCTCTCAATCTCTTATATACAATCACTCTGTTTTAGTAGATTTGACTATCTCTAACTCTCTCTCCATCAATAATACATCATATACTCACTACAATCTCTCATAATCACACACAATAATCCTTCTTAGGTCATGGATACCCCTCCCAAGAGGTATATCTGATATGAAGAGGCACCAGAGCCACTACAGTGTCCTTTCATAGCTCACCACTGTCACTTCACTCCAGTCTTTACTTGAGTCTTCAGCAGGTACTTCTTTCACTTCTTTTAGCTCTTTTGCACTTGTATTCACCTCTTTCCAAGGCTAGAAAACTTTCCCAAGCTACACATACATTCTACAGAACACCTACAGAAGCATACAGAAGGTATACAGAACAGTCACAGTACAGTACCAGAACAGCTACAGTACAGTTATAGTACAGAGATAGAGGCTCTAGAGAAGGTTACAGAAGGTCATAAAAACCTCATAACTCATACTCAAACCATTCCAAACTCTTAAAAACTATTCAATAAGCTTCCACAAGATCTCAATCTTCATCAATCATCAATCCATGCTTCATACAAAAGACAATCAGAACAAAACAGAAGCTATACAGAAGGTATACAGAACCAATCAGAACCTATCAGAACATCACAGAACCTCATATCTCCACTAAAAATCATCATGAGCTTCCAAAACATAATCAATATCATCCAAAACACTCTCAAACCACTTCCAAACCAATCAATCATCTCATAAAATCAACTATTCAGCTCTCAAAAACAACAAAAATCAGCCAAAAAAACAAGTCATTTCAACACTCAACATATCCCCACACAATAAGGAAGTGTCATCGCGACTCAGAAAAAAGGGAATACAAGTTCATTCAAAAGCTCAACTTTGATCTTCAATATATCTTCAAAAACAGTCCATCCAACCACGACCCCAACTTATCACCTGTATCTGATATAAAAATACAACGAAAGGAAAACCCTTTATACATTAACACTTCTTATCAAACTAAAAAATCATAACAAACTTATAAAGGATATAAGAGGTTGCTTCTTCTTCTGCATCATCATCTTCAACTATCCAACCACGACCCCATCACCACAATTCTTCAAAAATGTAGCTCGCACGAAAGCCAATCGAATAGGAAATCACCACGATCTTATTACATCAATTAACCCACAACACAAACACTACACACAACACAACCATCTGAATGACTCCTCCAAAAAGAGAGATTTATCATTAAAAATCATCCACCATGCATGGCAAAGGTATCAATGAAGATGATCCCTCTTGAAAGATTTGTGATTTCGGAAACGATCCATAGACAAGGATTCATCTACAAATGTCTTGGGAGGATTCTGAAAAAACTGAAGGCAACACATCCTTTCCAACAAGACAAGGTATCTGCTAGGCAAACAAAGGGCATGAAAGTACAATACATCCAGCTGCTGGGAATCAATGCTCACATTGACATTCATGCACAACTTTGGAATAGGCTTTGAATCATTATGAGAATGCCTATGCATATACGCTAGGTACCAAGCAAAATGAGCTGTCAATCTCACCGAAGGATCCAGAGACTGCGAATACTGGTGAGCAAAATGCATATAGTTCTGGTATGCTTGACTAGCAGTTGTCCAATCTCCTAGAATTAATGGCCAGTTTATCTGAGGTCCTGTAAGAGAATCATTCAAGCTCCATCCCCTTCTTCTGGAAATCTGATGATCAAACCCATCATAGTTACTAACCAACTGAGGTGGTTGAGATATAGAAGTGGCAGGAGATGGAAGTGGAATAAGAAAAAGTGGATGAAGAGATGGGTAGGCAAAATCATAAAAGGAGAAATAATTTAAAGGAGTGGCTGAAAATTTTTGGGAATCACTTAGGAAGGGTGTTAACTGATAAATAGGAAAGGTAGAAGGTACATGAATGGATGGAGAAGGACATGGTGGAGAAGGGAAAAATACTCTATCCTCGATAAAAGAGCAGTATGTAAATATGGGAATTTGAGGAAAAGATTGAGGTTGGAAAAGAAGGGGTAAGATGGTTGTGGAATTGGTTTGATAGAGGGAAAGATATATATCATAACGGTGAGCCATTTGTTGGTAATACAATAGGGTAGGAATAGAAGGACCTAAGATAGATCTTCTCTGATAGGCATCAAAAAAGGTAGAATCAAATGGATTATGTTTGGAAAGATAAGCTAAGAGATCCACCCTCAGTTGATTAGTGCTTTGTACATAGGTAGGGGCTGTGTTCTATCGTTGATTTAGGATCACAAAATCAATCATGGTATGCCAGGAATTATCAGGGCAAGTAGCCTCTTTGGAGGAGTAACTCTGAAACATGTCATCTATTCGCAACTCCAAATGGTCGACATACAAAACAGCTTGTAAAACCACGTCTCCACATACCAAGCCATATCCACTTCATCTGGAATCAACAAGTCTCCTCATAGATACATATATGACATCAACATGGTATCGGACGTGACAGAATCTTCAAACACCATACGGACCACCTCTGTCAGCAACTCAGGAGACCAAGCCCCACTCCAACCATCCTTTGGAAGAGGAAGATCCATCATGGAAAGCTTCATGTAGAAGGCCAACTTCTATAATTGATAGTGGACAAAGAAAGAATGGTCTGGTGGAACATATTCCTGATACTACTCAAATGAAGACCATAGCAAATCCATCCTGGACTGCAATCTTTCCACTTTATCTTGGAAGAGAGGACATAAGGTAGCCTGTCTCTAAAGAGCTGCCAAGTCCTGCTGTGAGAAAGAAGGGATCAAGGGAACATGAGGGCTTGGAGGAACAGACCGTGACTTTGCCAGTTGATCTTGCAAGTGCTTGATTTGGGAAGCTTGTGATTCCACTATGTCATTAGCAGTCTGTAAGACTAAAAGTTTGACATCTAAAAGAGTTTGGAACTCTTGCGCTTCTATGGACATCCTCTCCTTCTCCTCTGAGAGGCTAGTAACCTCTGATTGAACCTCTATTAACTGAATCTTCAAAGAAGATATCTCATCTCTTTGGGTTGCAATCAGTTGGGTTTGTTGCTCCATCTGCTTAAACAAATCTGCTAGGGTATCCTTAGCAGAGGCTAACTCAGATGTTGCCTTATGCAACTAGTCCTTAGACTGCATCAGTTCTTCATAAAAGGAAGCGTACAGCTGTTGAACACAAGCTATCACTGACAGTTCAATGGAACTCTGAATGTCTTTACATAGGAAAGGAATGGTATCTCCCGAGACTAGACTGTTCAGTGAGGGGACTAATATGTCCAACGAACCTTCTCGATGTGCTCTGAACAGGTTATTACATGTGAGATAACCAGGGAGATCACTGCCAGAGGTAGCAGGAATGGACACTGAAGGAAGAACTGAAGGAGCTTTATCTGCTACCCGCTTCAAGTGTTTGCGTTGTATGACCAGGGGAGGCAGAGAATCCAAATCCTCTATATCAATTGGTTGTGACTCATTTGAAAGTGGAGGAGGAGGTACTGGATCAGATGGAGGAGGTGGAGGCACACTCTTCTATAAACATGAATAGGTCAAGAAGGCAGACAAGTACGATCCATAGGTGACATTGGTAACATGGCCCCTGGTGACTTTGACGAAATGTTGATCCATCTTAATGAGTAGGTAAGTGCTCCAATCAATAGTTACTCCTTTTAACACCATCCTTGAAGCTGTAAAGAGGTCTTTGGACAAGTAATGGGATGGCGTTTTTGCAAGCATAAACCTGTCTTGGAGAAACTGACAGACCAACTTTCACACAGGATCAATGATCATGGAAAAGGAAACTCCTGAAGAGTTGATCACCTTCTTAACATCCAGAATTTCCCTGGTCTGCTTTTCTAACAGCTTCGAAATCTCTTCGTTAGAGAAAAGCTGGCGAGTTGTAACAAAGGGTTCACCTTTTGAGGGAAGAGACAGAGCCTTCCCGAGGCCTCGAGGTGTCAAAGTCATGGAAGTACCCTGGACCAGTTCCGACATCTTGCTGTAGGAGGCCAGAAACTCGTCACACATCGATGGATCCTCTGGAAGCAATGGAAAGGAGGCAGCCACGAAAGTCACGAGTCCCGCCTTCGTGAGAGGCTCAAAAGTGAGTAGGGAAGAGTAATCCCTACTGACTAGTGGGACATACTGGATAGGGGGAGGAGCGTGAGGCGCCATTCAGATGGTTACACACACACCACAAACACAAACAAACAAGGAGAATGCCTGCAAAGCAACAGACAAAAACCAAGGATAAGATATCAACCAAAACGATAAAACGTGGCTCAATCAACTATCCCCAAGCAAACCACAGCCTAGAAAAAATTCGACATGACCTCTACACATATGCGGCCGAAAGCTTCATGCTATGCAACATGCAAACACCCAAATCCCCGTATCAGGCAATAAAGAAAAAAAAACTACATACCGTACCCTTAACCGTAACAAAGAAACTGAACCAAAACATAACAACAACCCACACATATCAAGATCACAACTTTGATAATCAGGTTTGACCATGGAGACAACTCCAAAGACTTTGCGTACCCATCCATTAAAACGAGTTCATTAAAAAGGGGAAATAAGTGCAATGAGGGGGAATTAATTTAATGAAGGGTTTATTTTAGTAAATTATTAAGAAATGGGTGAATTTTTATTAAGTGATAAACCGTAACAAGAAAACGGTGGTTCCTTCTTAAAATTTTAATTACCAATTATTAGGTTAAAGCGGTGCTTAAATCCGAATCCCGAACTTCGATACCCAGACTACGTCTCTAAAATCAAGTTCATTTATTAAAAATTAAGGTGATATGGAGCACTTTTTTGCCAGCGCGTGCTCTTGTGACGGCTGGTTCATTTTAATTAAAAATATTAAAGTACCTCTTAAGCGCACCTAGCACGTGCTAAGTGAACGGCGGGTTAATTTTTATTTTAAAAAATGGTGTGTTTAGCGCGAATGCGCATGCCATGGTGGTATTTAGGGTTCATTTTAATAATTAACCGTGAATTTTGGGGTAGCGAGAAAAAAAATAAAAATAAAAGGGAAAAAATACCTGGTAGTGGGTGTATGTGAATGCAATGAATGCGCTCTTCTCAATCCAAAAATGTATCTTGATTTTTTTTAGAGATTTTTCAGTGTGTGGTTTGAATGAAAAATGTTTTTTTTTTTAATGAATGAATTTAAGATTTAATGAATTATTTTTACAGCTTAGAAAATATGCCCAAAATAAGTAAAAATGTTAATGGAATTTTTAGGAAATTTTCTGCAATTAATTTGGAATTTGTTACCATTTTTAATGATTTTTTTTCATTTTGTGGATATTTTTAAAAGAATTTTGAATTTTAAAATGGTCTGAATTTTGTTCCTTGAAATTTCAGTTTAGAAAAATATGGCAATTTGCTGCAGAAATATTGGGAAATTTCAAGATTTTTCCTTTTTTTGTGAATTTTAAGTGTTTTTAAATGTTTTTTTTTTAATTTTGCAATGTAAGTTGAAGGTTTTCGGGTTTTTGGAATTAAAAATCCGGGAGTATACCCAGAAATAGGCTGCGTGTCAGCTACGTGTGAACAGCCGACTGCACACCACCGCATGGACCCGCGAACGCTCGTCCCCACGCATGAACATCCACTAACAATCTCCCGCACACGCTCACGAACAAGCACGAACAGCCACGCGTGCGTACTCACCCTTGTGCGGGTGATCGTGGACTGAAAATGGGGTTGCAGGTTGCTGCGTGGTTCAAGAATTGCAGCTGGAGTCGGCGGTTTCTGCGGGTGGGAACAAGGGTGTATGGAGGGGTTTCAGTGGTGGGGTTTCTGCGGTTCTGCGGGTTTCTGGGGGGAGAACAGGACTAATGGAGGGGGTGAGGTTTTGCGGGTTTCTGGGGGGAGAATAGGGGCTTGTATGGGGGTAGGGTGGTTTGGTGGTGGGACTGGGGGCTTGGGTGGGGGTGGGGTGGGTTTGATTTGGTGTGCTTGGGTGGGGGTAGGGGGGGAAGGGGGCTTAGGGGGGTAATGGGGTGGGTTTGTTTGCTTTGGGGGGAAGGGGGGCTTAGATGGGGGTGGGTGTGTGATGGCAGGGCATGTGGCAGCGAGGTGGGGAGGCAGCGGGCGTTCAGGAAGACGCAGGGAGGAGGCAGGGCACGTGGAGGAGGGGAGGTCAACGGGCAGCGGACTGGCGCAAGGCAGGTGGCAGCAACATCGACGGTCAGGACCTTCACAGCGGCACCGAGGCAGGGCACAGTGCAGGAGGGCGGCACGGCAGGCGTCGTCGGCGGCGGCGTGAGGCGGGCACACGGCAGGCAAGGCATCCACAGGTGAGTGCAATGGCGCAGAGGGCGACGTCAGAGGTGCTGGGCGCCTAGGTGGCAGGCGGCCCACGAGACGGGAGGCAAGGCCATGAGGCCACAGGCGATGGCGGGCAAGGAGAAGAGGGAGGAGGCGTGGAGTAGGGAGGGGAGGAGAGGAGCAGAGGAGGAGGAAGAGAGGAGAGGGAGAAGAAGGAGGGAAGCAGACACGCAGAGGAAAGGGAGAGGGAGAGAGGGAGGGAGGTGGTTGGGGGGGGAAGGGGTCAGGGAGAGAGAAGGGTAGGGGTAGGGGGATAGGGAAGGGTGTGGGGGGTGCCCGTAGGGGGGATAGGCATGGGGGGTCCATAGGGGAATGGGCAGGGGCCCATGGGAGGTGCCCAAGGGTGGGAATGGGATGGGCGGGATGGTCAAGAAGGTGGGTGGGGGCCCAAGAAGGTGCCCAAGGGAGGAAATGGGCGGGGGGCCCATGGGTTAGGGGTGGTAAAGGGCGCCCGAGGATGAATGGGGGGGTGCCCGGGGGTGGGGGACCATGGGATTGTCCATGGGAGTGTCCATGGGAAAGAATGGGCGGGGAGGCCCATAAAAGAGAGGCGTACCCCCGTCCTGCGCGCGTGCGCGAGGCGGGGTAAAAAAAATTTACCGTGACGGGATCGAAAGAGGGCCGGGATGGTGGTACGGGTCACGAGGACACGACCGGGGTGCGTGGAGACACGTGAAATTGAAAACGGATGCATTCATGCACGGGACAAGTCGCACGAAAACACATAAAAATAAAGAAAAATTAATATCTGCCAATCCGAACATCAAAACGAAATGTCGTAAAAACAAAAACTAGGCAGGACGGCAAGGGGAAGACAGGGGAAATGTGCAACGGGGGTTTTGGGGGAAAGACAGGGCATTCTCATGCAAAAAACGCAAAAAACGGGTCCAAAAACGCAAATGAAAATTAATATCGGAAGATCCGTGCATCGGAACGAGGTGCAGGAAAAAGAAAAAATGTGCAGAAAGACGTGCCCGACAATCCTATCAAAACATAGTTCCGACTGAGATAAGACACGTTCACATGGGAAAACCCCAAAAAACAGACCCGAAAATAGAATCGAAAATTAATATTGGACAAACCGCTAGCCGAAATGACAGGCAGGAAAAAGGAAAAATGTCCGCAGGAAAGGTTTGCACAGGGTTGTCACATCAAAACGCAGTTTCAGCGGAAGTAGAAGGGGTTCACATGCGAAAAACACCAAAAATACATCCGAAAACACATTTAAAAATTAAGAATTAAAAATCCAGAAGTCGAAAGTGGGTGGAGGAAAAAGGAAAAGGTGGAGGAAGGCGGGGTGGACACGGGTGTCAAATCAAATCGGAATTCCGATGCAAACAGGGCAGGTTCACATGGAAAAATGTCAAAAATACGCACGAGAAAGTCTCGAGAAACCGCAAAATTAATTTTGGACAAACCGTGCATCAGACGGACACGGAGTAAAAAGGAAAAATTTCAGGGAGAAATTTGTTGTCAGGGCTATGACGTCAGATCACGGTTCCGAAGCAAGCAAAGCGCATTCACATGGAAAACCGACTAACTGGCGCAAAATGCTTCAAAAATTAATAACTCGAGAACCGTGCACCGGAACAGGGGTAGGTAAAAAGGAAAAACGGTCAGTTCAAAGGGATGAATAGGGGTATAAGATTGGATGTGGAGTTCGGTGAACGTAGAATGCGTTCCCATGGCAGGACCGCAAAATTAGGAAATGAATGAAAACTGCAAGGGAACAGCCCCAAGGGTGGTTGGAAAATAAACGAGTGGGTGGGGAGGGACCCCATCAGGGTAAAAGCAAGGCATGGAATACATGCATGAGTAGGTTGAGGCATATGCAGAGGGGTATGCAATGTAGACGCGCAGAGACGCGTCCCCACACTTAAAACCTTAACGGATAGGGTTAACCGAGCAACAGGAACCTAAGACCACACAACATACCATCCACTAACATCCCCACACTTAAAACATAACCGTCACTGAGAAACAGAAGGTGTAGGGTTAGAAAAACTTGGCCCATGTTGTTGAGAATCAAGGTGGATTGTCGATGGCACGTCATGTGTCTTTGTCGGCTGCAGGAGGTACCAAGGTATCATCACAGCACACATCCTTCATGGCAGGGACCACGCGGCAACACCTTGGGAGGTATCTGGTTGAAGGAATCGCAAGAAAGTCGCTGATGACGAGGGATATTACACTCAACTCACAGTCACTCATATGGAATGAAAGAACAGTCACTCGCCCCATGACTAATATCACTCGAGGAATAATGATTGAAACCCATATCTCATACCCGGTTTAGAAATCGACAGGGGAATGGTGCAGAGAGAGTATGCCAGGATGCATAATTGATGGTGCATCAGTGCGTCCAACCCGTCTGGCATAAGTGCAAGGAGGAAGGCAAGGGAGCCTTACAATGCAGTGTACAGAACAGGGTGGCGTGTCCTGTGATGACGGTGCATAGGGAAACGGGAACATACCTGACTCCAAAGGTCGTAACGTCCCTCAATCGCACCTCTCAGTAATTGATTGAAGAAACTCCAGTCACACTCAACCCACCCTTTGTCTCACGCTCTGTTGATAGATACAGGAGGGCAGCCATGTCCTGAAACCCATTGATGTTATCCTCACGGTCACTTGTGCAAAGGTTGTATGCCTTGTGCGCATTTGATGGTGCAATTGTGCATCCCGCCCTGTGTCAGCATACAGTGTGAGAAGGAAGGCCAGGGAGCCTTATAGTGCCGTGCACAAAAACAAATCGTGCTTTGTGCATTGAGAGGCCCATCCCGTGCGTGCAACACTTCATTCACACTACTCACCTCTCATTTGACTTAAAGGGAAAGACTGGTCTCTCGGCCCACCCTCTGTCTCATACTGTTAATAGTTACAGAGGGCAACCCATACTCACTTTCCTATCCGGTTAGGATGAAAGCTCACATCACTCGATTGTTTGTCGATGAAGATTGCGTCGTCTGTTGTTGTTGAAGAGGCGTACCCAGGGAGGTAGCCATCAAATCGAACATTGTGTTGGATAGGACATATCGTCTGCTAGAGGACAGTTAGACACTCTGCAAAGAGACCTAGGACACAGCGTACCAAGGGAGGTAGCTTTGGAACTGGATCCTGGGGATGTCAATTGATGAATCCACTTTCTGGACTGCTGGGTGTTGCCTCCTTTTCCACAGCCAGCTTCCCGCCCAAGGGTGTTTGCCACCTTTTCTTGGAACGAGGCCTGCTATGACAGGGAATTACTTCCTTTTCTCCCATAACAGTTTTTTTTTTGTTTTCTTGTTTTTTTTTTCTTTCTCTTTTTTTTTCTTGTTTTTCCCTATTCCCGAGGGTGTCTCCACATTTTCTCAAAGAATAGGTCGGCATGACAGGGACCTAAGTCCTTTTCTCCCATGACCGATATTTTTTCTTTTTTCTCTCTCTTTTTTTTCATTTCATTAGGAAAGGAATGGTAGAAAGACCATATGTCAGAACCAACCTCGCCACCGTCGTTGGTGGAAAATAGAGGATAAGATATCAAGGCTGGAAGATGGGGTTGAGGGGACAGAAGGTTGCGTCCACCTCATCAGGAGTGGCTGAAGAACGGCTATCAAAAATAGCATCATAAGAAGTACAGTGCCACGCCAACGAGGGAAAGGATCAGGTGACCGTGATTGTCAAGATCCCCAAGGAGGGAAGTACTTCTTCAGACGATATCCATTGATCTGGAAGGGATCATCAGAGGCATCAACGGTCTGCACTTGGACAGAGCCATTAGGGTTGACAGCAAGTACTTTATATGGGCCCATCCACCGCTGTTGAAGCTTGCCAGGAAACTTGCCAAATCGTGAATCGTAGGCTAGGACCAAATCACCTTCTTTGAACTCCTTGTGCTTGATGAAGCTGTCATGGTAAGCCTTGCGTCGAGCTTGCGTGGCTTCCATGCACTGTAGAGCTATCCTACGAGTTTCATCCAAACATTCTAGGTACAAGAGACGGCGTTGCACTGAATCATTGTCCCCCAAATGCTCTTTGATAGCCACTCGTAAAGAGGGCAATTCCAATTCAACAAGGAAAACAGCTTCTATACCATACACCAGCTGGAAGGGTGTCTGTCATGTTGCTGCTTTATGGGAGGTTTTGTATGCCCAGAGGGCCTCTGTAAGTCGATCATCCCAATCACGATGATGTGCGGCAATCGTCCTTGTCAGGATCGAGCAGAGGATGTGCTGGTGACTTCGACTTGGCCATTGGCTCTGGGGTAATAAGGAGTGGACTTGCGATGGCGGATCTTATACAGCTATGTTAACTCTTCCATGACTTTATTAATGAAATGAGTGCCTCTGCCACTTACCAGCTCTAAGGGACTGCCAAAACGGGTGATGATATTCTCGTACATGAACAGGGCCATGCTGTTACCATCGTCCCGCTTTAGGGCTTTAGCTTCACACCACTTTGTGACATAATCCGTACATACGAGGATGTATCTGTTATGCTTCCTTCTGGTGGGAGGATCAATTGGACCTACGAAGTCGATGCCCCACTTCTCAAACAGCTTCAAAGGAAGGATAGGTTGCAGTGGCATGGCACTTGTTTTCGTGGGTTTCCCCATTCTCTGACAAGCATCACATCTTTTACAGTAATCATAGGCATCCTTATGAATGGTAGGCCACCAGTATCCTTAGCAGAGCCTTCCTGGATGTGGCTTCTCCTGCAAAGTGGCCTCCACATGGCTCGTCATGGCAAGCCTTTAGAACAATCCCAATCTCATCTCCTGCAACACATCTTTTGAGCACTTCATCTTTGCATTTCTTGTACAGTGCGCCACCTAACAGGATATAGGGGGCTGATTCTAACATAAGCTTCTTCATTTTCCGACTAGAAATGCCAAGAGGGTACTATTGGGTTGCCAGCCGATTGGCAATGTCTGCATACCAGGGGGTTACGGTTTCTACCAAGAATAGGGAAGCATCAGGGAGGTTTGGATCATCCTGCTCCTCGTCTGCAATCTATGGGATACGCGACAGATGATCAGCCAGAACATGGGAACGACCAGGTTTGGTAATTACCTCAAAGTCGAACTCTTGGAATAGAAGGAGCCATCTCATCATTCGTCCTTTCACATCTGCTTTGTTCATCAAGAAGGATAGGGCCTCATGATCCACATAAAATTTAAAGTGGGTAGATATGAGGTAGTGGTGGAACTTCTCTAGGGCAAACACCATTGCCAATCACTCCAGCTCTGTCACTGTATAGTTCCATTCCCTATCAGTGACTTTTCGGCTTGTGTAATAAATGGGCTGATCTAACTTCGAGGAGCCCTTCTGGCAGAGAACTGCGCCTAAGCCTTCAATAGATGCATCAGTGTGTACATGAAACTCCTTCGTCCAATTAGGAGGTTGCAAAATGGGGGCCTCAATCAGACACTGCTTCAGAGTGTTGAAGGCATTGTCACATTCTTCTGTCCAAACAAGCTCTGCATCTTTCCTCAGAAGCTTGTGCAAGGAGGTTAACTTTTTGTTGCAAAATGGGCTATGAACCTTCTGTAGTAACCCACATGGCCTAGGAATCCCCTCAACTGTTTGAGGTTGGTGGGTGCTGTCAGAGCTGTGATCTTTTCGATCTTTGCAAGGTCTGTTGATATCCCTTGTGCTGAGACAATGTGGCCCAACAAAACTCCAGAAGAGACCCCAAATATGCATTTGTCGGGGTTGAGGGAAATCCCGTACTCTCGGCATCGATCAAAGCATTGTTCCAGGTGTCCCCAGTGTTCCCGGATCAAACTATAGACACAGAAGTCATCCAAATATACCTCAAGAAAGTCATGCAGATGATTTTGGAATGTGGCCATCATGACTCGCTGGAAAGTAGCAGGGGCATTGCAGAGTCCAAACAGCATCACTCGGTAAGCGTAGGTCTCCCATTCTGTGGTGAGGGTTATTTTGGACTGGTCCTCTTCTGTGATTTGGACTTAGTTATATCCACTGAATCCGTCCAGAAGGGAATAAAGCTCATGTCTTGCCACTGTGTCCAACAGTTGATCTGTGAAAGGAATAGGAAAGTGATCCTTCTTCATCTTGGAATTGAGCTTTTGGAAGTCAACACGTATTCGAAGCTTGCCATTCTTCTTAGGTACAACCACGATGGGTGAGACCCATTCACTATTTGCCACTGGATAGATGAACTCGGCTTCCAGAAGCTTCAGTAGCTCTGCTTTCACCAATGTGGAATAATTCGGGTTCATTCGCCTCTGTCGTTGTCGTACTGGCTTGCATCAGGCTCCAAGTCAATATGATGCTGACATATTCTGGGATCAATCCCCTTTAGGTCTTTGTAGGATCATGCAAACACGTCCAAATTCTCTTTCAACAAGTTGTACAAAGTTGACAACTCCTCTTCTGGTAGGCTGCTACCCACCTTCAAGTGTCGTTCAGTGCCATCTGCATCCACAAAAGTTAACTGCCTTTCACCTTCTACTTCACGGATGAAGGTCCCGCGGACTGCTTCTGGGTACAGATCCGACTCCTTCAAGGGAGTGGTGTCCTCTTCTGATGGCCCACTAGACCCAACTTCTTCTGTTGGTGGAGACGTAGGTTGCTCCTTGAGATGTTGAAATGAGATTAGAGCCATTTCGGGTTTGGTTTCGAGATTAGTTACCTCTTGGCTTGAAGACTCATCTTCTGATGACGCATCCAGGAACGTCAATTAACAGGGACCCTCTGATGCATGTTGGAATTGTGGGACTAGTGCTTGTTGACACGGTGCATCATCATCATCTTTTCTTGGCAAAGGTGGTGAGGGCGGCATGACCCACTACTGAAAGACGGCTTGGTCTTCTTAATCCATTTCTTATAAAGATTTTGCATATGAGAAGATCCATTTACCAGACCAAATGGTACCCTCGCCATTCTGTCCCACAGCATGAGCTCGTCTGCTTCTGATGAATTTGGAACTTCTTCTTCATATGTATCCTCTTCGGGTGGGATAGATTCTTCTATCTCGCTTTCATAACCTTCTTCTTCAATATCATCTCCTTCCTCTCCTGCCTCTGTCTCTGGATCTGGCTTTGTCTCTGTCTCTAGCTCTATCTCTATCTCTGTCTTTGTCTCTAGCTCTATCTCTATCTCTGTCTCTGGCTCTGTAGGAGCTCTGTAAGAGAAGAACAGGTTCTCTATTTCATCTTCTGCCTCTGTTTCTGGCTCTGCTATGGCCATGTAACAGGGAGAGCAGTATATCCATGCTTCTATCTCACTGTCAGAAGTGATTTCGAAAATAGTTCCTAGTTCAAGCAGGAAGTATTTTCCCATTGACAGGGACTTTGCATCTTTTGGGAGTCAGCTTACAGTATCCACTGTTAAGGAACATGCCATTGTTTTCTTGGGAAGGATCTGTTTGACAGCATCTTCATCTAATGATGTTCCATCTGTAGCCTCATTAAGGGAGTCAGAAGATAATTCCAAGGAGGTGGATCCATGCCCTTTTTGAGCACCATAGAGCTTCAGCACCACTTTATTGGGTCCTCTACCCAAGGTCAAGGTTCCTTTGAACCAATCTGTCCTTGCTCTGGCTTCAAAAAGCCATGGTCTGCCCAGTAACAGAGGGTGGGATGTACCATAAGAGTTTGGCTTCACCACCAAATAGGTTAGCCAATAATCTCTTCTAGCCACTGTAGTCTTCACATATGGGAGAATACCCAAAGGCTTAATTCTGCTCTGATCCGCCAGTCTAATGAGCCATTGGGTTGGTTGCACACCTTGTAGGCCTAGATCCTTCATTGTCACATCCATCATAATGTTCACTAATGAACCTCCATCAATCAGTGCATTTGCAATAAAGCAGCCTTCTATCCACACGCCAGTCTCTGGGGTACCCGGATCTAGGAAGGCGTTAGCCACGTCCAGGTCTTTTACAGGCTCTGGAGCTTTGTTGGACTTTGTTGTTGTTGAGGGAGCAATCCTTAAGCCACGTCTTCTTGTCAGTATACTTTTGAACCTTTTTCGACAACTGGGAGACAGTATCAATAATTGTCGGAATGTGAGGTTTGGTTTAAAGGTATCTAAATCTCTGACCAGATCGTATTCCTTAATAGGATCCACTGGCTTCTCTAACCGGTTAGGGAATGAGGCAACACCCGTTTTCATTTTCCCTCTTTCTTCCAACAGGGGAATCATGGGGACTTCTTCTGCCACTTGTGTGGCACTTCCTCCTCTTCTATTTCCTGGACCTCTGGTCCTATCTCTAGAACTGTCTCTGTGACTCTCTGTGGCACTGTAGTGCTCTGTATGGCACTGTCAGGCTCTGTTCTGTTCTATTCTTCTGGTGGACGATTGAACTTCATTGTTCTTGCAAGAGGATTATTTTCTTTCTGGAGAGGTAGTTCCTTCTTCTTTGCACGCGTCATGGCGGCAACTTCCAATTCCATTAAATTGGAGGTAGGCTCTTGGGCCTTGGCCGGACTATCAGTAGCACTATTTTTCACTGGGGTTGGGCTTGGACAGTCTTTTGCAGTGTGGCCTTCTCCTTTGCATCGACTGCATAAGGGATTGTAATCCACTGACCTTCTGGGATTTGGACAATTTGGTGAAATGTATCCATTTTCTCCGCATCTGTAACACTCTACTTCTGATCTCTGACCACCACTAGACTGTCTTCCTCTGTAACTTTGAGAGGGAAATCTTCTGGGTCCGAAATTAGGACCAAATTCTCTAGGCTTGGGTCCAATATCCTGTGTTGTCATTTTGGATTCCAACAAGTTGAATCTTGTGTCCTCTTCCTTTCTTCTCCTATCATGCATCTCCTTTAGAGAGCAAATATCCTCTGTATGGTTCTTCCGTAAACAGTAGGAACAAAAGGCTCCAAGAATGGTTGGTTTTCGTGTACATTTAGTGGCTAAATGGACTGCTTGATGACACTTTCCACACCAAGTATTTGACCACATCACATCTCTTCCTGCTCCTGCAACGTTGGATATGCTAGCAGTATTCACTTTCAGCGTCTGTAGCTGCTCTATAATCACATCCATCAACTCCTTTTTAATATTTACAGCTGAGTTGGATAAGTAATCATTCAAGCTTTCTCCTCGAGGTACTGACAGTAGGGTTTTGAGGAGTCTCTGTAATCACTGCATAAACAGGTTGGGCTGGTGCAGAGGGGTCTCTGTTCTGGTTCTGATTCAGAGCTCCTGTTTGAACTGTTGGCTGTTGGCTCCAGTTGGTAGGGTTCCACTGTTGCTGCTGATTTGGCATTGAGGAAATTGGTTGGGACCATTGTTGTTGTGGTTGAACCATCATTTGAGGCATGGATTGTGGCCACTGTGGATTTGGTGCACTGTATTGTGATACTGGGGGCATCTGTTGGTAGGGGTAGGGAACTGTCCCTGGGACTGCATTTGTTGGGTACATCATTCCTGGCATCACAAGAGGTAAGACTCCTCTTCCTGGATTCATCACCAATCTAGCTTCCACTTCATCGTACAGTCTTGCACCTTCTCTTGCAGCTTGCAATGTGGCTGGTCTTTGCAGCTCCACAAACTTATGGACTTCTAGTTGTAATCCTCTGAGAAACACCCCCTTCTGAATGCCATCATCTAGATCATGGTTAGTCCATCTCTTCAGGATGGATTCCATTCGTGAGACATAAGCTTCTACTCTTTCTCCAGAGGACTGACTTAAATTCATAAATTCCTCTCGCATCCGCTCTTCAAAACCTTCACGCCTGAATTTAGTGAGGAAGGCCAACTTCAGATCGTCCCATGTGCCAAAAGTCCCTGCTACTTGTCTCTCATACCACTGAAATGCCGCGCCCTTGAAAGTGGCGGGGAATATTGCTAACCAATGCTCAGGGGTTCTGGCATTGTTAGCCACACATGCTACCATAAACTCTACTACATAAAGATCAGGGTCTTCATTGTACTCTCCCTTAAAAACTGGCAACGGGACTACATTTGCTGGCCTGTCATCAATATTTCCAGGATGGATCTGGCTTGGAAGTGGACCTCCAGCAGGAGGAGAAAGGGCTTGATGTGCCATTGGGACTTCTGTAAAGAGTTCCGCAAGGGCGTCAAAGGCGGCTTCTGCTACGAGCATGTTCTCAGCTTTGATTTTTTATTTCTCTCTTCTCACGTACCTTTGGACTCGTTCTAACGCTTGCCTCTTTATTATGTCATTCATCAGGGGGTTGGCTCCACTATGTTGTTAGTGCTCCACAGGGGATAACAAGAGGCTTCAGTCTCTAGAGGACTGTCTTGCCAACATTTCTTCTACTTCTTCCTTTTCAACGTCTCTAAATTCTGCTTTCATGCCACTGCATAGAGGAAGGTATTCGGTTCTGAAGGTGTCAAAATGCATACGTCTAAGCATTGTAGTGGTGCCATTATCATAGTAATGCTAGCTTCTGATGGTTTCAACAGTGTATGTTGTGAAGAACACTCTGTCTACCAACTTCAAATGGGTTGCTAATTGAACAAACAGAAGATTATCAGTGCACCAAGCATCCCACGTATCTTGCTGTTGAGCATCCACGAACAAATTCCAACTCTTTTCCTTCTTGTCTTTGTGAACCTCCACAGACCAAGACTCCTAAGGCTTCTTCACAATCTCCCACTTGATGATGTCTGGAAACTTCTCAATGAATGCCAAATCTTCCATGGATGGTTATTCTTTTGGTTTCTGCTCTTCAGTTTATTCCCAAACAGTTTGCCACCAAGATGCAAGTTTCTGCTGCTTCAATAGGAAGAGGAAACTGTCCACCACATAGAGCATGCATCATGATGGTGATGTGTTTCCGCCATTGTGGGATGAACTTCTTGTGGAAAGTGGCTTTGATTATGAGAAATTCCAACTCTTCAATGGAAGAATGAACTTTACAAACATCCATTGAATTCCTCTTTTCTTGGCAATGCCATTTCCTTCATTTTCAGCCTCTTCTGGTGCTTGTTGATGGCAAGTTTCCCCGGCTGTGCACCAAAAACATGGTGCCCCAAGAGGAACACCAAGGAAAAAGGGAATTCTCTTGCAAGAAAATCTATCTTGTAACATCAACAAGCTTTTTTATTAGGTTTATATGATCATAATGATGAAAAGAACACCATGCACAACAAACCTTCATGCAGCATCATGTAGATCTCCCACGGATTTGATAGAATCAACCATATTCTTCAATATCTTCACAAAATCCATCAATAGAACAAAGAAAGCAAAGGAATGCACCATCTTTGAATGGAAATACATCACATAGTATTCATCTTCAATATCTTCATAGTCTTCTCTCTCAATCTCTCATATACAATCACTCTGTTTTAGTAGATTTGACTATCTCTGACTCTCTCTCTCTCTCTCTCTCTATCAATAATACATCATATACTCACTACAATCTCTCATAATCACACAATAATCCTTCTTAGGTCGTGGATACCCCTCCCAAGAGGTATGTCTGATATGAAGAGGTACCAGAGCCACTACAGTGTCCTTTCATAGCTCACCACCGTCACTTCACTCCAGTCTTTACTTGAGTCTTCAGCAGGTACTTCTTTCACTTCTTTTAGCTCTTTTGCACTTGTATTCACCTCTTTCCAAGGCTAGAAAACTTTCCCAAGCTACACATACATTCTACAGAACACCTATAGAAGCATACAGAAGGTATACAGGACAGTCACAGTACAGTACCAGAACAGTTACAGTACAGTTACAGTACACAAACAAAGGCTCTACAGAACATCTACAGAAGGTTACAGAAGGTCATCAAAACCTCATAACTCATACTCAAACCATTCCAAACTCTAAAAAACTATTCAATAAGCTTCCACAAGATCTCAATCTTCATCAATCATCAATCCATGCTTCATACAGAAGACAATCAGAACAAAACAAAAGCTATACAGAAGGTATATAGAACCTATCAGAACATCATAGAACCTCATATCTCCACTAAAAATCATCATGAGCTTCCAAAACCTAATCAACATCATCCAAAACACTCTCAAACCACTTCCAAACCAATCAATCATCTCATAAAATCAACCATTCAGCTCTCAAAAACAACAAAAATCAGCCAAAAAACAGGTCATTTCAACACTCAACAGGAGCTAATGAATACATCCTTCAAGGAAATGAAACTCATGGTATTGAAAGCTTTACAAGCAACAACAATAAGAATTATAAAATCCAAACTTAAAAATCGAACACTGTATATGCATGATGTAAAAGAATAAGTAGACTTGGACAAAATTGTATGTTCTATTATAGAGTAGCATGACTTGCAGCACTTGTGCACATCATCAAACTATCATGAACACTTTTTAATAATTGTGTATGCAATGATCCATGAACTAGGACCACCAACCTTTTTCATAACATTGACTGGTTTTGAATGAAATTTGGAGTATTTACAAACATTAATTATTGTATTAAGCAAGAAAGCACTTATTATTCCATTGTATGCATCTAAACTACTAAATTTAGTTTGCTCTAACCCAATAACATGCTAGATAATATGTACTTCGAATAGCTATAGCATGAATGTTGCTAAAAAAGAACACAAACTTGATGGGACATGTACAAGATTTCTTCTTTGTAACAAATTTCCAATCTAGAGGTAGTAGATATGACCATGATCCTATAGTATTAAAGATGCACCACAACAAGAAAAATTGTAAAGCTAAAATTTGCAACATGTGATAGGGAATTTTTAGCAAAACAACTATAAATAATGTAGATTTAATTTTTCTAAATTTCCATGTGATAACATGACTATACTTAATCCAATCAAAGCAATAGTAGACAATAACTCCAAAAAAAAAAACCATAGAAAAAATTCTAGAATACTTGCAACAAGTACCAAAAAATACGTCACAAATACTTGAAACAATTATTGATTAGCTTTGAATCTCAAAACATAAATAAAAAATAGCAACATAAACAACATTAACATGCCCCATAATCTTATTATAGAGAAATTATCCAACTGCTTCATAAATCTATGGGAAGCAAATATAGACATGCAATATATTTTAGACCCATATGCTACTACTACCTAATGCACATCATATATAACAAGAGCCTTAAAAATGATGCTCGGCCAAGAGATTTGCATGAAAACATTTGTATGTAATAGCTTGAAGGGATTATTGTGGAAGGCAAGGAATACTTGGTGTCTAAGCTACATAAGACCTTACATAGTTTGAAACAAGCTCCTAGCAAATGGTATTATAAGCTTGATGCCTTTATGTGGTGCCAACAGTAACTAGAAGTGAGACCAATTACTACATATACACTAAGAAAGCTATGGATGGCAACCTTATGATTTTGAGTTTTGACGTGGATGATATGATTGTTGGAAAGTCAATCATGGATGTGGATGCACTAAAAAAAAGCTTGCATGAAACCTTTGATATAAAGGACTTGGGAAATGCTAGTCACATTCTTGGCATATGCATTATGCAAGAGATAGAGACAAAAAGATACTCTATTTGTCTCAAAAGGAATAGATTGGAAATGGATTGGAGCACTTCAATATGGAGAGGAAAAATAAATCAATGTTCCATTTTCTCCATATTTGAAACTTACACAAGAGGATAGCCCCGAGTGAAAGGTGGAGCACAATTGGAAGCAAAGCAAAAGCAAGAGGGAAGAAAGAGCTATGGAGGTTCAAGTAAAGAAGATAGAGACCAATGTATGGGAATTCCAAATAGTCATAATGTGTGACTTGCCTTCCCTTATTCTATTGACATTGAAAGAATAAAGAACAAAGTGATAATAAGGGGCACCCGCCACCTCTAATACACATGTGAGGTACAATGTACAAGTAAATGTATGCGACTAGGTGTGTAGACAACTATTAACCCCCAACAACCTCCCACTTAAAGGAAAATATACCTAAGTGTAGAGAAAATAAGAAAATAGTGATAAAGTACAAAAGTACATAGAAATACAATAGGATGAGAAACAAATGTCATCTCATCCTATGCCTATTATCTTTCTAAAAAATGTATAATGTTCCATTGTGAGACTTTTAGTGAGTAGATCTGCAAGATTCTCATTAGTCAAGATCTTGATAAGACCTATTTGTTTGTCCTCAATCGCCTCTCTAATGAAGTGATAATGGACTTTAATGTGCTTGGTCTTCATATAAAAGACAACTAAATGACACTCGAAAAGTCTGAATGCAATATAGGAGTCATAGTCATATCAAGATGTACCACGAATTGGCCTAACCATAGAGCCTCTTTGCAAGCCTTAGTGATTGCAATGTACTCGATCTTAGTAGTGTAGAGACACGGTTCTGTATCACTACAGGAGTAACAATGTGAATGCATAAAGGCATTAAACTTATGATACCATTCCCTAGATGCATGCTTAACTTTATAAAGGCTCTTCCATAACTTGCACACTAGGTGTTGCCTACAACTTTTCTCCTTGGGCTACTATATATAAATATCATCATGCAAATCTGCATGAAGAAAAGTTGTTTTCATGTCCATTTGGTACAAGTCCATATCCATCTACCCAACCAATACTAAGTGTAGAGGAGACATCTTGACCGTAAGAGAGAATATCCCATCAAAATTAACTCCCTTCTCCTATTAAAGCCCTTATCAATCAATCTAGCCTTATATACAAGCTTGGGATGACTAGGGATACTCTTCAACTTGTACATCCACTTGAATGGAAATGCATGTTTTCTATTAGGCAAAGGAACCAAATTCCATGTACATTTTTTTATAGTTAATCGTATTCAAACTACTATATGGCCCTTTCCCAAGAGTGGCTATCACCTCTGTGCATAATCTTCTCATAAGTGAGAACCACACTGCTATCTGTCACCATGAATAATATATTGAGGGCTCAAAAAAATCAAGAGAATATGAAGCTCTAATAGAGTATCTCAAGATTGGTTGTAGAGCATGTATAGTCTATCCTCTTTGTCCAACATCATGATCCTACGCACAACAAGCAGATCCAAGTATCAAGACCTAAAATGGGTGCAATAGTGGCTCTCACACACTCAAGCTCACTAACAGGGGCCTCACAAGGCCAACCCCCACAACCCTATGGCCATGAGTGACTGACAATAGAATAGGAACTCTCTCTCTAAACCTTGATACACTACGCCAATGTCCCTTCTCCTAATTGCATGCCTCGAACTCCAAGCAAGAGTGCCTAATATGAGGTGTCTAATAAACCACATAAACATAACACATACTCCTCCTCGAGGAATTTCCACAACCTCTAAATATGAGTGACCTACCAAGTTAGGGATTTGACCCACCAATCCTCATCTTTTAGCACAAATATAACATTTACTCTCTATCATCCTCACAAGTATGTTTCTTACTTAAAAACCTTAATTTTCTAAAAATTTAGAAAAAAGAATTATATTTGTTATTTTAATTTTACTAGACCATTCTTAGTGTTGTTCTATTTATTGATATTTTTTACTTTTACTAATTTTTTATTATTTTATTCATAGAAAATTAAAAAATGTAGAACATCCCATGTTAAGTGCTGATAATTATCTTCATATTTTCCTTTATATGCCATTGGAATAATTTTCGATTGGATTTTGTTTGCTATAAAAACTAGGCCACTTATTAGTTGATTATCTACGTGCTATGACATGAACAAGATGTTGAGTGGTTCCCAAGGCCACTGACACTTACCATAGCCATTGGTATGCTTGAGGAGCTCTCCATGGAGACCAACAACATGCCACAAACCATTTCTTTCACATAACTCTCACCTCTCCCTCTCTTTCACCTATCCCCCTTCTCTCATAAGAGTAGCCATTATGCAAGGGGAAAGGAAGGAGAGAGAAAGATTGTTTTGACATACGAGAAAGAAATACTAGAAATTTAACATTTTCATTTCTTCAAATTACACCATAAAATTTACATGAGCATGTAGAGCATAGCGAGGAGGCTTCATTTCATCCATCACATATGTGAGAGATGATAAAGATTTTGTGTGAGATGATCATTAGAAGCCCAAAGTGATGGCATCCACTTTTCTTGCATTTTATTTCTATCTCTTCACAATACTTGTGTCAAAAATTGTATACATTAAAGCATTCCTTTAGCCTTGGCCCATGTTCCATTAAAGTTGGTCCGTACCCCTTCAAATCTTGGCCAATTTCAACCTCCTAAACTGCCCAAACTGTATTTCTCCACAAATTAAGTTTCATAGCCACAAATTCCATCCCAAACATGCAGAATTACTAGCCATAATACTTCTTTAATATTTCTAGACTTGACTTTGCACTTTGTTGTGTCTCAAAATTCAAAATACTCCATTTCTTGCACCTTGATTATTTTGCACCATGGATCACTTGGGAGCCTAAAATCATCATTTTCACTCACCAATACATTGTGGATCTACCTAGAATTGTCCAAAAATCCTTTAAAAACCCATGCCTTTAAATCTGCATCTCATTGGTGGCCATGAGATAGGGCAATCCAACCTAGCAAATCCATGAACAAATCTTGCCAAGAAAACACATGTAAAAGCACAACTAACATGTAAAAATAAAATAATATAACATTAGAAAAAAATTAATGCTCAATCCCACAACTGTGGATCCTATGGCAAAAGCAAGGACCAAGAGATGAGGGTTTCCCCAAGGAAATGACACTCACCCTACCATTCAACACTCATAAGGTGACCCAAATGACAACCCAACCTAGCCAGAGAGTTATCTAGAGAATGACCCAACCTTGCATAAGCCTCACCAACACAAGCAAGAGGCCCAGGCTAACTCCCTACCACTTAGGACCCATTAATGACAAAGATAAAATACTAAGCCCATTTTTTCTTTTAGAAATTTGTTCGTTAGTCCAACAACATGTATACTTTCTCTTTTTTCTTTTTTTCCTCTTCTTTAGTGGGTATGGCACATCGGCCATTTTGCACTATACTGCCCCTAAGAGATCAAGGCATCGGCCTTGGGCATGACTCAAACTCGGGAACCTAACAAGTCCTGGTGAGGCAACAAGTATCGTCTACCACTTCTCATTTGTTTTGCCACGTGATTGGACTTGGAACAAATATTAGCCCATTGGCCACACTCAAAGCCCAACTCCTCACTCACCAGGGGACTTCATGACAAAGAATCAAGTTGAATGCTCCTACTAGACTGGCTACCCTATCAAAGACAAGCAATCTCCTATTGACTATCAAGCTAATAGACTTGATACCTAAAGGCATCTTATGAGTACCATCAAGCGATAACCTAGCAAGTGAGGCATCACACTCGGCAAGGACACCCAAACCCCTAGCCCAAGTCTTGACCTCAAATCCATGGAAAGATATGCACAAGTGATCCCAACCCCTACCTCATAGAAAAAAATTCAATAACCAACAAGGAGCAAGGTGATAGAGACACCGGGTATTGAATAAGTGTCCATGTTGATCAAGAACACGCCTTCGTTAACAATTTTGGATGAACCACATAAGGGCTACTGAAGCACAAAATCTAGACCAAGGGGGATAGGTCGCTTAGGCCCTACACTAAATGCATCAAATTTTTGGCTAACCCCTTGCATAAATGGCAAAGGCTATCCAATGAATATGATGTCAAACCATCCGATGCATCCATGAAAGAATAGAAAGATGAGCAATTGCAATGTAATTCATAACCCACACTAACCATAGCCATTGTCATCAAGCATTCCCCATAGTAGCCCTGAGCTATTATCAGCAGATGCTTATAAAAGCCCCTCTAGACTATAGTTGAGAAAGTCATCTTCAATAAAGGCATAATTAGCCAAGGACTCTGCAAAGCAATTCCACTAATGGGGAATCAACTAGCAAATCACTACCTCAAAGATCTCAAGTATGTCCAAGGTTGCATGATAGTATATCCACGGAATGGGATTCCTCATACTATAGGTCCCACTCCTAGTTGATCACCAATTGCGAGTTACCTTTCACCAATAACCAACAAATATTGTCATGTCTAGCTAGATTTAGTCCCATAAGTAAGGCCTTGTATTCCACTATATTATTAGTAAAAGTGGTGCCTAAATACACTCCTATTTTCAAAATCACTCCATGATGGGGGTTTTTAATTATAATCCCTATAATTGTATGTAAGCTGCCATAATAGTCAACCTACTTGTACTTATGCTAATCAAAGTCTAACCTAGAGAGGGGTTGTGAAACAGGTGCAATCCCTCCTTCCTCACTAAACTCAATGGGAATGCAAGACAAAACCCGACGGAAATGGTGGCAAAAGACTTGAATGTCCCACATGAAAGATCCATCTTGCCACTTAGTAATGTAATAATCCTTACTCCAGCAAACAACTTTACATTGGTGGTAATGTTGCTCTAAATATGGATGCTCAAGATAAGGAATAACTTTTTCTATCCAATAGTCTTGGTACCCTCTACAAGTTTAAGCTGGATCCTAAAAGACCTACAAAGGCACCAATGTCAATCCCTATACATAATAGGGCTTTAGCTTATTTAAGTTTACTTTAGTCTTGAATTCTACCCCTTGCAAAGTTGCTAAAAGGGTTGTAGAGCCATTCTTTTCTATACGAATAATCTTATAAGGGCCATCCCACTTAGGTTCTAAGCTTCTTGACAGAAATAGCTCACAGTGAGCATCATAATATAGGACCAATTGGCCCTTGGCAAATTTATACTTCTTGGATCAAAGATCGCGAAGTGTTTTCATCTCCTTCTTCCCTACTTCTTGATGTGACAAGGCTTGCAATTTGATCTCATCAAGATACATAAGGGAAGTGATCATTTCTTGCAATGCTTCCTCATTTGATTTAGAGTGAACCTTAATGTAGGTAGCTCAATCTCCAAAGACAGAATACATTCTTTTCCATATACTAATTTGAAAGGGGTGTGGCCTATAGCTCTTTTGAATATCGTGTTATAAACCCAAATAGCCACATGACACTTTTAATCCCAATCATGCTAACCTTCAGATATACAAAATCTTGGATAAAATCCCCACAAGGCACTTATAGGTACTCTCTACTTGCCCATTCACTTGGAGCTTATAACGTATAGTCTTATTGCGTTTAATCTTTAGAGCTTCCATCAAAGCTTCAATCAATTTATTCAAGAAAATGTGTCTTATAGTCAGACACAAGCTCTTTAGGTGAGCCAAAACAACAAACAATCTACTCCAAAATGAAAGTGGATGTCTCCTTGGCATTATCCTTCATTATAGCATGAGCTTCAAACCACTTCATAAACTAGTCTATCACCACAATGATATAATAACACTTCCACATGGTAGACGAAGAATGCACTGGTCCAACAAAATCAATACCGCAAGATCACCAAAATGGGGTTTAGCAACCTCTTACAATTTTCCCTAGCATCATGTCTCTAACAAATATCACAATGCTTAACATATTCAAAAGAATCCTAGAAAACTATTGACCACCAATATCCAACAGAAAGAGCTTATGTCGGGTTGCATGTGGATAGATAATGTGTAATAGATGCATACCATGATGGAATTGAGGCTACATCAATTTTATATAACTCTTCACAATCAATAATGTTAGCCAATGCATTCTTCCTTAGGCTCACTAAAATCCACTAAACATTCAACAATTCCTTGCAATTTTTGTGGCTTACTTTGAATCTCATAGTCAAACTCCTATAAAGATATTAACCACTTGGCTACATAGTCCGAGGGGTGAAGCTTATTCAACAATAAGCATAGTCCCTCAGCTTTGGTGAAAAACACCACATTCTTATAAAGAATGTAATATCTAAACTTCTTGCTGGCAAACACCATAGCCAACCATACTTTTTCTAGATAGCTATAATGAAGCTCCAAAATGCCTAATTTTTGGCTAGCAAATGTAATTGAATGATAAAGTTGTGCTTCCTAAATTAAGAATAGGTAACAACTAATATTGTGCATGGTCACAACCATAAAGAGATAGAAAACTTCACCCCTTTGAGGACCCTTAAGTATTGGTGTTTTGAAGGTTCCATCTTAACATCATCAAATGCTACCTTACATGGTTCAATCCATTCAAACACATGGCTATGTGATAAGAGGTTCATCAAAGGCAAAGAACACTCCGCCAATGCATTAATGAGTTGACAATAATAGCCCACATATGAGATAAAACTATGAACCTCCCTAGGGCTGGTGGGTAGACTCATGGCCACAATGACTACTACTTTCTCAGGATATGTGGCAATACCAATTGCACTCACAACATGGCCCAACAACAAGCCACAAGGAACCATGAATACACACTTCTAAGGATTTAGCACTATACAATACTCACTGCAATACTCAAAGCACTTACGCAAAATAATAAGCTATCTATTTTAGATCGTGGCAGCCCCCAAATCATCTATAAAGACCTTCAATTCTTCATGGAAAATATCAGTGAATATATTGTTAGTCGTCCATTTCCAAGACCCAAGGGCATTGCATAAGCCAAAAGCCATAACATGATATGCAAAGGTACCAAAGATGATGATAAATGTTGATTTAAGCTTGACATCCTCAACTATGGCCATTTGATTGTAGCCCGTGAAACAACCCATCAAAGAATACATATCTCACCCTACTAGTTGATCTAAGATCTAATTGATAAAGGGAAAAGGATAGTAATCCTTCACAATCTGCTTATTTAGCTCCTTGAAATCCACACACAAGCATATTTGATTGTTTTTATTCTTTCTTGTCACAACTAACAAGCACCATTCAGTGTGTTTAATGGGGAAAATTAGACGTGCCTTCTTGAGACACATCGATTCCTTAAAAGAGACTCCCTTAAATTAAATGGAATTCATCTAACCTTATGCATTATTGGCTCACTGCCTTCTTTTAATGGGATCATATGTATGGCAATAGTAGGGGGAATCCCTTTCAATTCATTGTAGCTCCATACAAATACATCCCTAAACTCTTGTAAAAGTAACACATAGTATGCATGCTCATCATCGGATAATTTAGTATCAAGTTTGATTGGACGAGGATCATTACGAGTCCAAAGATCCAATTCTACTACATCAACAACATGTGTATGATGTTTTAGCCTTATTGGCTCATTCAAACACACTTAAAAGACCTTCTCCATTGCAAAACCCTTATCGCAATCATTGAAGCTTTATGTTCTCATGACAAAGGTTCCCTCAAGTGCCTTCCATTCTATAATGGAACCTAAGGTCCTTTCATTCAATGGATACATAGGGTAAGCATCCAAAATTGTTCTCTTCAACCCATGCCTAAATATCAACCGACTAGTTGGGACATCTTTCAAACAATCAAAGTGTAAGATCCATGGCTATCAAAGCAACAACTAATAGCTTGGCCTCCCAATGAATCGAATAATAGAAAGTCAAGAACACACTCAATATGCACTAGGGTTACATGTACTTGAGATACCACTCTTTCTAACTATCTCAAACTATTATCATCCATTTTTAGGATCGTCATGACATCCTTTTGGATGGGCAGACCAAGCCTCTTTAATAAGCCCATGCTCATTATATTCACAAGCGAGCTCGAATCATCCACTGCACTTTCTATCAAAATGACATCCACATACGTATGCACCATAGGATAGTGTTTCTCTACATGCTCCCACCATTCACTGCCCACTCGATTGATACCAATAGGTTCTACAACATAACCTATTCATAGTATTTTCTTGAACTCCTTACGAATGTTTGGCGATAACCAAATTGGTACATAACACATTTGTTAAATCAAACTCATGGAAGTTTACAATAGCCTTCTTCTCTTGCCACACCATCCTCTCTTTTGGCTTCCTAACAGCCTTAACAACCTCTTTTGTTTTTTACTTGTGCTTGCTCTTAACCACTGGCTCCTCTAAGATACCTTCGGGTCTAAGACCCATTTGAGTGTTGGCATCTATGACCTTCTTGTTAACCACCCTAGGCTTAGGGTTACCTTTGCTTATATTTGGATAATAATTCTGAACCTCTTATATTTTCTGGCCCCTAATGACTACTCTTACATTGTAAGAGGCTACATTTCATTGATTGGAAGTGCTTATACCATACTATCCCCAATAAGCATTTCCTCTAGGGTGGCTTTTTCCCTTTGCAAGATTTGCTAGGCCCTCCCCTCGAGTATTTACTTCATTTGCACAATGATTCACTAACCCAAGTTGTTTATTACCCTACTAGAGTGAATTAATTCTACTCCAACATGTATTGGCCATATATCCTGACTTCTCACATATGTTGCACTTCACATGAGGACAATTTTGTGAGAGATGCTTACTTCCACACCACTTACAGCTAAATCTTGATAGACCCACATCATTAGGCTTCCTAGTGCCCATCAAATTTTACTACCATTTTAAGAAAAGAACATCCATTGCTATTTAATAATATTGTTTAGTAATCATATCAATGTAATGTTTCATTGTGTCCTTGACTTCCTCTACAATATTTAATGCAGAGGATTTGTGACCAGTTGTATCAAGAGCCAGTCCCACACTAGGTTTTACAATTTGTAAAGGGGCTAGTGGTTGCACATGCCCTTGGTTTACAGTGGGGACCTGCTTACTACTCATAGACATCGTAGGTCTTGGTTGGTAATATTTGGCCCTACAAGAGCAGGTAATTGAGGCAACCCTTGATCTAGGGCTCCTTGATTTTCCACCACTATGGTACTGAGTAATGCAAGTAATGAATTGTAACCCATTAGCACCGCATTTGGCATCAACCTAGTGATTGAGAGGGTTTGCCCTCTTGTTGCATAAGCAGCTTGAATTTTTTACTCAAATCCTTCTACTGCTACTATAGTTGCATCTAAATCATTTAATGTTGTGTTGCTCGTGTAGTTGGATCATGGAATCCAACCCTACCTAGGGGTAATTGGGTAGTGTTACCTAAACAGTGAAAAACTTCATGTAGCTTCTAAGCATATGCTTTCACACTCTCGTTAAACTCTTGTCAAGACTTGTTTGGAACACACATCAAATATTGAATCCCCTTTTCAAGAGAAAACTCCCTATGAAATGTAGTTTAGAATGCTTGCATAGTGGCAATCAAATTTGCTACAAGTGAGAGTACCACTAGCCTGCATTTCCCTTCAAAGTTATACTAAATAACATCAAATGATGTGCTTTCTCGTTGACTTGACAATTAAACATAAGTTTTTGGAAGTCTTTCATATGTAATCATCCATCTTCATTTGGACTTATGCTAAAGATAGGAAGCGAGTACCCTAAGGCAAGTAGAGTTGTCGTGCCATCTGGAATTTGAATTACTTTAAGGGGATATTAAGGATGGTTGAGCCATCCCTATGGATATAAGAATAGACTTAGGAAGGACAACTACGGTACTACTAATGGCACCACTAGATGGTGGGGTTAGCTAGTCCTTGAAGGAGTAGACTATCTAGCTTTATGTGTTAAGGGCAAACTACCACCTTTGCATGTATTGGGACTAATCTTACTACGAGGGACTCTAAGGCTTCTAACTTTAAGGAATACAAAAGTAATATGATGCAAGGAGTATTTGGAAAAAAAATTTGTGTTTTCTTAGCTCTTCCTCATATTGCTCTTGTTAAATTCGAGAGATCTCTAGCATACACTCATGTTCTTACCTTAATAGCTCTCTCTTTGCTGCTAAGGGAAAAGTCATACACTCAAAAACTGGAGTTTTAGGCCGTCTTTGGGAATCCTAATGGACTCCTAGAAAATGCACCACTTATCAGGACCTAAAATGGGCTCGAGAGTAGCTCTCGCGCACTCAAGATCACTAATAATGAACCTCACTACACTGACCCTCACAGCCCTATAGCCATGAATGACTAGCAATAGACTAGGAAATCTCTCTCTAAACCTTGATACGCTACAAAGTAGTCCAATCTCATAACTACCTACCTAGAACTCAAAGCAATAGTGCCTAACATAAGGTGTCTAATACACCACATAAACATAACACAAGCTCCTCCCTCATTTCATTTATCACTTCCTCTAGATACAAGTGACCTACATGGTTAAGGATTTAACCCATCAATCGTCGGCTTTTAGCACAAACATAACACTTACTCTCCACATTCTCACTAGAAATCCCTTTGAACCCTCGACACTAATTGGCTTGGGTCTCCTCACCTAGTCAATTAATATAAGAACCAATTGCTATGCAATGGCATATGCATAAAAAGTTTCAATGCATATGAATCACATGGTGGAAGGACTTACTTGAGCTACTGCACCTAACATATGTAATACACACAAGAGGAAGCTCACTCAAGAACACAAGAAGAGAGATGGAAACTTTAAAAATTTTCTTATTGGTTTTTCTTCATTCTTCCTCACACAATGCAATGTACAAAATTTATAGGTAAGATACAACATAAAGGAAAGTAGCCTACTATGTGAAACAATGCATAATTGACTATACTAATCAACTAGTGCTATAACTATGCTAGTTCTAGGTAGGTCTAACTAACCAAATATAATAAGTGTTGCACACATCCCGAAAGCACTATGAGTGTTTCTCACTTGCACTACTTTTGGGTACATATTTCACACATAATTGCCCTAGATATGATATGTATGTTTTCTCATTTAGATCACTACGCATGGCACGAGAGCCAATCCTATGCTACTAATATGCATGTTTCGTGCTTAAAAATAATTATTTTTTTAATTTAAAAAATATTTCATTTTAGTACTTCCAAGTTTACTAGACCATTCTTAATGTCTTCTACTCATTTGTTTTTTTGGTTTTTTTATTTTTGATCATTTTATTCATAGAAAATAAAAAAAATAAACAATCAATATCAAGTATTGATAATTATATTCATACCTTCCTTGTCTTTTTATTGGAATTTATTTGCTATAAAAACTAAGCCACTTACCTATTGACCACCTACACCTGTGATACAAATAAGATGCCAAGTGGTTCCCAAAGGCCGCTAATGCTTACCGTAGTCACTAGTGCACTTGAGGAGCCCTCTATCAAGACCAGCAATATGCCACAAACCATTTCTTTCATATGACTCTCACCTCCCCCTCTCTCTCGTCCATCCCCCTTCTCTCACAAGAGTAGCCATTATGCAAGAGAAAAGGGAGGAGAGAGAAAATTTGTTTTGAGGGAGGAGAGAGAAATTATACTAAAAAATCAACATTTTCATTTCTTCAAATCAAGCTACATGAGCACATAGAGGATAGCAAGGAGGATTCACATGCAAGAGATGATGAAGATTTTGTGCGAGATGATCATCAAAAGCCCAAAATGATAGCGCCCACTTTTCTTACATCATGTTCCTCTCTCTCATGGTTCTTGCATCAAAATTTGCATGTATTAAAGCATTTCTTCAACCTTGGCCTATGTCCCATTAAAATTGGTCCACACCCCTTCAAATCTTGACCGATTTTTGGCCTCTTAGGCTACTAGACCGTATTCCTCCATAAATTAAGATCTCATAGCCACAAATTCCACCCCAAATGCACAAAATCGATGTCCAACTAATCTACAATACTATTCTGGTGTGGGGTGTATGGGGCAATCAACTTATGCTTAATATCCCTATCATCACAAAGTGACTTAAATGTCTTAGAGACATATTCACACACATTGTCATATCCTAGACCCAAACCCTATGCACATCACCCTTATTTTCCAACTACCTCTGGTGACTCCTACATCTATTGCCAATCCACTACTACCACAACCTCCAATGTTTGTGTTTTGCTAATGAAACGACTACCCTACTGCCATCCAATCGCTACCCTATTGGCCACACTATTGTCTTGGCACCCTTTAGCTATAGGTGACCTATTTTTAGCCCTACATTTGTAGTTTCCAGCAACACATCTACTACACTATTTTGCTATTTTAATGGCCTTACTTGGCATCATCATCTAGATCATTTGCTACCTGCAACTTCATATGTTCTTACTCCTATCTACTTTTTGGATCAAAAATAGCTATGTTTTCTCCTCTAAAGGCTATGTTGAATGTTGTTCACTTCTTTGGGACTACAACAACTATGTTTTCTTCCTCTTTAGCTATGGTGACATCTTCTTACCTCTGAGCTTAGCTAGTGTGTTGCTTCAAGATCTTATAGAGGCTATCTTACATTGACTTTGTCCATGCAACTTGCTCCTAGAGATAGTGGTTTGAGTTCTTCTCCACTATCTGGATCTTAGGGGTATCACTAGATGTATACTCCCTAGATTATGTGCACTCAAGACCTATTTACAAATACCCTTAACTTTGAATTTCCATAAATAAAATACATCCCTTTTTTATTTAATCTTGTAGGAACCCCTTTATATAGTAGCTTTTGTATGTAAAGAATGAACACAAATGGTATTTGAAAATTCCCTTATGCTGAATCTATACGATATACATATATATTTATAAGTGACCTCCCCCCATCCCTCAAGCTTTGGATATATGTTATTTCATTCAATTCATTAAGTTCTTCCTTCACTCTACACTTTTGTGTTTTTTGTTTTTTGCTTTCTTTTAGTTGTTTTAGTCAATTCCATATGCATTTTGTGTTTTCTTTGCAAACCCTAAGGCATTCTCCTCACATGATATTAGAGGACTTGTAAGACTAGGTTCTAATTGTCTCAATCTGATACTAAAAAACCTCCTCAAAGCCCTCTCTTTGGAGTCCAAAAATTTCATGCTTTGAGGGATTTCTATTAGTTTTTAACAATGAACTCAAGATCTTTGAGTTTTAACTTAAACAAGCCATCTAGAAGTAACACACAATCAAACAATGCGGTTGAAGAAAATCTAGAGTCTTCTTCTACCAACGAATGGACCATCATGGATCAAGAGTGACATCTTATGGCCACTCTAGTCTAGTGAGATTTGCATGTCTAAATTACAAAACATATATTTCATCTTGATTCAGTTGATGTGTAGCCAAACATAAGTTATTTGCAAAAATTTTAAGGCACAAAGCTATGTGAACTACAATTGGGGTGGTACATTCCATCAAATATCTATGTCTTGATTAGCAAATTATCACATCTAGTGATTCTTTGTTGATTGTACATCTCATTTAGCACCCAACTATGCTTCTACATGCACTTACATTAGTCTTCCTATCCCTCCTTCCAATCCCATTACCTTGGGATAACCTACTTAGACTATTGGTCACACATAAATAATGACTTTGTTTCTATTCAACTTGCCTATAACCATGTCCCTAGCTTTGTCTCTATTAGCCATCCATTTTCCCCGGGCATTATTGAGATCCAAGTGTTTGCTACTTCATCATGTGGACCCTTAAAGAATATGGATGTGACTTTGGGTGTTCAAATTTCAAGATTCTCACATTTGTGCCAAACTTTAGCTACTCTACAAGGTAGATCCAAGAGCTTTGTCATAGGATTCCTTTCAATCAAAATCTATACATGCCTATGGGTGAGTTCTTAGGATTTGAAAGCTTGACGATCACTATTATGTGCCATCTAGAGACAAGAGTTGAAGAATGATTTTGCACATATGGTGGATGTTAGGAAAGGGAATCTTGTACCAATGTGCCCATTAATAGCATTCACCATATTTGGCTTGGTCAAGTAAGATTTTTTAACCTTGAACTACAAAGTTGAATTACAAAGACCACAATCTATCCTAAGCATCACTCTTACAACAATTCCTCTTTTCCATCTCAATGTTGATCATAAATAACTTTTCTTTTATGAACCATGATTGCACTATCCAAGGATCATAGACCACATGCATTTGTCTTTGATTTGAAGTATCATATTTGATAAATCAAAAATCAAGCTTTCCATTGTGTATAATATACTAGTTTATGATTCCTTCACAAGTCTTTGCAAGTAATGTGTGATGACAAGCTAGGGGCTTGATTATGATCTCTACTACGATTTTAGTTAATTGCGTGTGATGACATGTAATGTTAATCCCATATTTGAAGTATATGGATGGATTACTTATACTAGATACGAGCAAACATTCACCTTTCTTTACTAAACATGAATGTCAATCTTCATTATTTATGGGTGCAATTTAGAGCTTTTCTTCATCTAACATTCACCAATGATTATGTGCATACAACACATCAAAATGGTATTTTTGTCTCCAAAATTTTAATAAAATTATATAATAATGCACCAAGTAGTATGTTAACATTGCATGAATCTCTACTAATGAATTTATAGTGCCATGTAAAATCATGAACTAGAAAATTTCACTCATTATGTCCCCATGCTAACGACATTATGACCTTGTTCTATTTATATTTCTCTTACATAATGATACATTGCACATTTCTTACAATCATAAATATAAGTGCATCTCATGCATCAAATCATCCAAGAATAAATCCTAAAAGAGTGAGAGAATCCTTTATTTTGGAAAACATAACAAGTGGGCACATAAAAGTGTACATTCTCCAATGTTAAAATGTTAATGAGACATGATTCCCTTGATATAATGTATGCTTAATTATAGCCTATAATAAAGGATCATTGTAATAGTCCAAAAATACAAAATAAATTAAGGAAAGCATCCAAACCAAATTTGTCAAGTAACAAAAAGAAACATCACCATGCTTTTAGATCTTGATAGATGCATCATGATGATGATAGATGACATGTAAGGGAGAAGAGAATGCACCACCACAGCCTAAGGTCTTTAGTGGGTTATGATGGTCATGATGATTGGTTGATTGTTTTATTATGGTTACACCAAGAAAATGTTGTAGAAGGTACAATAAAATCCCCATTCATAAACTGTTGGAAGATCATATGGTAAGTTTGGTCTGTGAAGTGAATACCGTCCCACACCATGAAAGTGTGGGGAGAATCACAAACCAATGTTGAAGGGCCACAAAAGGCAACAGGATGGTACCCATTCACTGCTTGGGCTATATCAAGTGGTGCTCTACAACAAGCATTCATAGTATCATTAATACCTGCATACATCATGTCATTTGGATGAAAGTTAAGCATAACATTGATTTCTTAATATTGAAAATATTTTGAGCACTTTTACTCCATTTCCAAAAGAAAGTGAAAGCATTTAAATGAATATTTTAATGATGTAGAAAAGTACAAACAAAAGGATGATGATGCTCGAATTGTAAAGGATGGAAAATAGGGTAGAAAATAGTGAAAAGGGAATAATACAAATCAAGTATAAAATGTGTGCATACCTATTATTTTTCACCAATTGAATATAGTATAAGTATTTTTCGTGCTGCATCTCTCTCCTCTAGCTTTCATGGTTGATTTCTTCCTTCATTTCCTATGTTCCTCTCTCTTCTTTTATTGTTTCTCTCACCTCTTTCCTCTTTCTCTCTCTTCTTGTAATATTTATCTCTCCTTCCATAGTCTTTCTCTCTCCTTCAACAGTCCTCTCTCTTGTCTTTCTCTCTCCCAGTTCACTTCATGACAAGTGGTATCAGAGCATTGGTCTATGATCCATTTTTCCCCTTTTTCCTCTATATTTAGTTTCAATTTTCATCATAAAATCCTATTTCAAACAAGTACATGTGTAAGACATGGAATGTGACTAGCGGTGACTTGAAAGATGCCTATAGTTGGAAGAAGACAAGTCTGGAGATCTTTGAAGCAAGAAGGGACCGATATGGTGGTGGATGTATAAATTAGCAAGTTGTCACTCTTTCAAATGTATTTTTCAAGAGGTATTTTAATAAAATGGGCCTCCACTAGAGTTGGAGAAGGGAAAAAGTAACAATTATTTTTTAAAAGCCACCTTTCTTTCTTCCTTCATGCTCTCTTTTGGTATTTCCATGGTGGAACCTACATCTACACTCTACTTCTTGGCAAAGATCTTTTCCTTTTAGCCATGATGGATAGTCACAAGCATTTTCTTACTTGATGAGCTTTTATTAGAGTCCCAAATTTTGAAGGGAGCTTGCTCATGAATTTAGGATGCAATCTGTGTAGAAATTCAGCATATCAATTGCTTCATGAGGTCACCTAAATCTTGGACTTATGGCTTGCGCAACCCTCTCCTAAGCTATGAGCATCATTTCAAGCCTATTTGGAATGCTTCTTCTTCTTTTTCACTCCTTAAAAAACCCTAGTAGTGGATAGATCTAGAACACAATGTTATTTGTCTGAAATCCTTGAAATTTGAATACTTTTTATCCTTCTAATGCTCCTGGGGATGAGATACATTCACTTCTCCTATAATGAGAATCGAATTCTGGCCACCTAATTGTAGCATGACAATAGAATGGCCTAAGGAGACAAATATTGAATCGAGGTCTACTCCAACTACTACAACAGATTCCAAGAGGAAATAGCATCATCCCAAGAGGTTCATTAGAGTTCCTGAATTGCAAGGCTACTCTTGTTAATCTATGGTCCATTGGTCTAAGCTTTAAAGACAATGAATGGCTACTAGTACTCAATATTGGGCATACTATTGCATAGATTTGGGATTCACAAAAGCCATTTCTTTAGTCAAAGGTGTTGCAAGCCATTGGAAACTTCAACAGAGAGTTTAGAGCTATAGTTTCTCAACAAGTGGTTGCACTATCAAGACATTTGATAGTAGTTTCCATCATCGACAGTCTTAACCATTGAAAGGGGAGTAATTCCAACTTGCTAGATAGGAAGGTAGCACTCTAGAAGATCAATTAAGCTCCTATTACTTGACACAAGGAAACCATTTGCAGAACTTGCATTACTAAGCCAAGTGACAGTAAGAGCACCTGCAATACTTGGCAAGCTCTTTTCAATGGGAACTTCATAACAAAGCTCAATCAGATACCTCAAGCTTTTGGGATGCTCTTCAAGTTGAAGGATATGAATAGTGGCTTGCATTTGCTTTACAGCACTAGAAATGAAGTGAGATTAGAGCACCCATTACAACAGAGTTGTTTGGTCAAACATATGTCATAGACACTATGGCAAATTTATGATAGACCTTCTGTGAAACGACAAGCAGGGCATGCGGCACTATATTAAGAGAATGCATTAGATGATTGGTTCTCATTCTTGACTTCAAACACACATTAACATTAATAAACTTGGAGCTGTAATTAATCAGTATATTGCTCTCATGAAGGTGGATAAAGAGAATAGATCAAGACTCCAATCAAGTATGGATTGTCATCACCATGAGTATTATTAGTAGCATGGTGAGTATTATGGTCATGATGAGTATTCTCATGGACATTATGCATCTGATGAATTATGCTCATGACCAACATGTATATGCTAATGGTACACATTTTGATCCACGTGCATCTTATGAATATAGGCAGCATGGTTATGAGCAACAATATGTACATGGACAGCAACATGCAAATGAATATGAGAAATATGCAAATGCATCTACACAGTAAGTTAATACTTATGGATATCATGTACCATGTCATGATGAAGAGCATCATTCCAATGAACTTGGGTGGTAGCATGGCTGCTATGGGCAACATGATTATGCTTATGAGCATCCATCTATTCAACACCATATTCATGATTATTTCAATAGCCTAGTTCTTATGGGCATGATGATAACAGACATGCATATGAGTACTCTTTTAGGTTTTATCATCAGGAAGTTGATAACTACCATGGTATCCTACATCCCAATCAATTTAAACAGCATGATCACCCAAATGAAATGGTAAATTATTTTCAAGGTGTTGATGATGAAGAAGAGGACAATGAGCAATCTGAAGAACAAGAAGAGGATAAGGAGCAACATGAATATCAAGTTGATGACCAAGAAGATGAAGAAGATGACTAAGATGATCAACAAGAAGATGAACAAGAAAAGGACATTGACCAAGTAGGTGAACAAGAAGGGGACAATGAAGAGCAAGATGTACAAGTTGATGACATAATAGTTGAAGAACCACATGAGGCACTTATGGATGTAGATGGTTATGCTAAAGGTTTTGAAGTCTTGGAGCAATCTCATGATGATCTTATCGAGGACATGCATCAACTTACACTTATCCAAGATTTACAATAACCAGTGAATGCATATGATCATGAGCACCTTGATCATGATTATGATGGTTGGCATGTGTATGATGATGATGTAGCACATCATGTGGGTTTACATGAAGATGATGATGATATTGTGCTTCCATGTGACCAAAGGGATTATGGATATAGTTATGGACATGATTATGGGGATACTTTATTGAACCCATTTGATTCGGGTGGTCAAGAGTATGTGATTGATTGCAATTCTCTTCTCTTGGATAATCATTATGCTAGAATATCCTTTGATCCAGAAGGTTAATGGATTCCTTGCATACCTTATTTAGAACAATATCTATCTCTGGAAAATTTTCTTATCTTGAGGTGGCTCTTTTGATTGAGCATTAGTCAACTATGGCTCTATTTTAGTGTAGAGAGATTGCAAACATCTCATTGTTTCAAATCACATTTCACTTTGACATATGGATAGCAAAATAAAACCTACATGGGTTGCTCTCTTTTGATATATGGCATGCCTTGATCAGAGTTTACTATAGAAAATTCTATTAAATTTACTATAGTAGGGTCCATAGTAGATAGTAGTCTATTGTCTGCAATAGCAGCATGTGCCTTTTCATGAAGCTATAATGGACAAGTTTTGAGCTTTATCATCTTAAATGGATGTATGTATGGTCGACTTGATTTTCCACTATAGATCCATATGTTTCATGATCAATCTCACAATTCTCCCTTTTTTTAGCAATCATTGTAACAGAGTAGTACTCTCACACCCCTTTTGTATTTCAACCTTTTTATTCACTCCCAAATTGTTTTTGAGAATAAAAACTTCTTTTAAGTGGGGATAGAATGTTAAGGATGGAAAATAGGGTAGAAAATAGTGGAAAATGGAATAATAAATATAGCAAGTATAAAAGATATACATCTTTGTCATTTTTCACCAATTAAATATAGTACAAGCCTTTTTCCTACTTCATCTATCTCCTCCAACTTTCATGCCTAAATTCTTCCATCATTTCCTATGTTTCTCTCTCTTCTTCTAGCGTCTCTCTCACCTCTTCTCTCTTTCTCTCTCTTCCTATAGTATTTCTCTCTCCTTCAACAGTCTTCCCTCTCTTATCTTTCTCTCTCCTGATTCACTTCATGACATGAATGCCTTTTATATGTGAATTACTATTGCTACTAGTACTACTAGTAGTACCACCACCACCACTACTACTATTCCTACTACAACCACCACCACCACTACTCCTCCTCCTCTTCTTATCCAAACTATTACTATTGTTACTACTATTACTACTATGTGCCTAGATTACATTTATATGGCAATATTATTGAAAAATATATTTTATACATTCAATATCCCCATACAATCTATATAATATCTTAACCATTGTATAATCACTAACGTTTCATACAAAATATCAATAATAATTTTTTAGAATATTGAATATTAATAAGAATCTAAAACTAAAATATTGAATAATTTTTATTAATATTATTTTGTATAAATTATTGATAAGAATTTAAAACCAAAAATATTAAATTTAATTAATAATTATTATTTAAAGTATATATTTTTGAAAATATTTTTATTTTTTACTTATTTATAATATTTAAAATTATCATTTTATTTCTATTTATTATAATTATTAACTTTTAATTATTATTTTTTACTTATTACCTATAATCATTAAAACTCTTTATTTATTTTTTATTAATTATTAATTATTAGTCATTTATAGCTTATTATTTATTATTATTATTTTATAATTAATTTATTAAGCTTTTTCTTGGATTTTTTGATTGAGTGTGACTCAAATTTGTTTAATTTGAGGAGACAAGCCACATTTTAGTTTATGCTAGGACTTATCTGAGGGTTGTGATTTATACAGTATAATTCTTTTATATTGAAGAATTCTTTCATGCGAAAGAATTTTCTCTCACTAATCTTTTCCTCAATTTCACATATTTTCTTGTGTGTCCTTATATTATATCTCTTATTTTTTGGGGCCATCGTATAATAGTATCATATTCTTCGTATTATAAGAATCATGTATCCGTATCAACTTAGGATGTTGTTGCCACTACAACTACTATTACTATTGTTATTAATGATGCTTACTATTGCTACTATGTAATCAGGTCCAAGTTTTGATTGTGGTCACTAGATGCAAGTGGGCCTACACCAACTCTACAAGGAAACAATGCCTTTACCTACTCAAACCCGACACAAGGATATGTTGGCATTGCAGGTTCAATAGTATAGCATGCCAAAAGAAGAAACTACCACATGCACTAGCAGGGAGAATATTCAATCAAAGAAAAGGGGTGCTCATATATTCCAACAATGTATTGCATGGTTCAATAACAGACTCAAAGTATGGGCTATATCCCAAAGGGAAATCACTCAGAGAAGATACACAATAGACTAGACAATCATGGTTGCCATCACAACAATACAATGAATAGAATAACATGGGTTTATCTCAAAGCATGGGAAAGATCAAGACCCAAACAGAGAATCTATGAAAGATAGAAAATGGAAGGGAATGGAGACAAGGGAAGGGGAGAAGAGAAACATAATACTTATTCTCTGATCTTTTTTATAGCTTGTGGTACCCATGGTGCCATGAAGTCCATCTACCATAATTTGTGGCTAATCCATTGCCCTCCATTACAACACCGCTGTCGTCAACATTGATGGCTTCTTTTGGCTACCATTTTATGAATGTTACTTTTGGGCTACCAATCAGGGCCATCCTATACCTACACCTGACACATGGCACACATGAAGGACTCGAACCCACATGCGTCACTCTTCAATGGCACCATCGTCTTTCGAGGCAAGTGCATCCTATGCACCTTCTATTGGTACGAGTGCTTGGTTGGGACTCAGCAAAGCCAGTAGTGGCAGAGCGGGTGGAATGGGCAGAACCAAAGGAAGAAGGATCCAATTTCCAGTAGGCCGTGGTCTAGGAGGTGTCGATGGTAAGGACGAAAGCGGGCTATTATATAGATGGTTGTGCTAAAGCCAGGGTCCATACAATTCCACTATTGAGGTTGGAAAATCCGGTGAGCAAAGAGTTCCACTGCCAAGATTTCCAAATAATGGAACCCATCCGTCCTACTTGTAGATGATCGCACTCCACCCTTGCCACCACTACAAGCTTCTGCTCTAGATGCTCATTTCTCTCATCTTTCCGACTAGTAGTATCCTAGAGAGAGTAGATTTTACCAACAACCAAGGCTGACATTGAGGTGATTCTAGGCTATGTGAAGGATGTTCGCAAGGCATTCTCCCTTTCCTCATGTGTCTTAGCTCCATGAATGAGAAGGGGTATGAGACCTCCTCTACCTTGAGTAGCAACATTTGTGGCAACCGAATTGGGAGACAGAGCTGATGTTGCCTTGCCAAGATCTACATACACATCTTGAAGAACATGGGTTGGGGTGAAGGTTACAACCTCCTACTGATGTGTTGCTATTGAGCCTATGGCAAAAGGAGAGGTGACAAAGGCAGAAGAAGAGGGAAAATGAACTCAAGGCTAGCAGTTGGTGGGGTAAGAGATGTCAAAGTGAGCTAGGCCAAAGGCTAGGATTGGGCATGGGCATCCGGATCATCTTTCAAATGCATCAGGGGCAACAACTCGAAATAAGGATCCATGAGTACAACCTGGAATTTTTGTACTACTTACATCACATAGTTCCACCTGGAAGCTCACTTGCAACTCCTACCTTTAAGGATCACTTGCTATAGATTGATGGGCCCCTTTCCCAAGATATGCAAGAATTTTTTGGGCCCTACCTAATAGACTTCGTGTGGGTATTCCCAAATGACTTCAGTGTCTTCGGTATACTCCTATTTCACTTTCATCATCTTCAACTCTATTTCACCTTTCATACAAGAGATTGGTGTAGATTGGTGTCTCCATAGCATACAAGAGACCTTGATAAGTAAGGTTAAAACCCTACACCCTCATATAGTAGGGTTATTGAATTAATCATAGTGTGGGAGGGGGGGAGTTGGCACTCTCCCATGGTTTTGGTAGAGAGATTCAACTCCCCTTCTTCCAAAGAGAGCTCGATGTCCACTTGGTGTAGTCACTTTAAGTATAAAGGGGTTCGATTCCCCTACTCTCTCTCCTCATGTGGTAAGGGGGCATGGGCACTCAAAAACATTGCGACACATACTTCAATGGTATCCAAGTGCCACTACATAAATCACTTTGTGATATGACCATTTTGATACTTTTAATTGCTTAGGATAATTTCAACTTTTAAAAAGAAAGTTAGTATATGTTCTATGAAGACTTACATTTAAGAAAGGGGATACATAAAAAGTCATACATGTATATATCTTATAAGCTTAAATAGGGGGATATATTAGTCTTACAAGCTTCATAAATAGGGGTTTTTTTAGAAGTCCTTGCACGCAGGTGACATGTCTTCTTTACTATGAGTGAACCCCCCATGAGTTGCCATTATGTAGGCCCTCGTACCCAATTCCCCATCTACAATGCTATGATTTCTTAGGCAAGTCCATTGGCACGGATGACATCTATGCCTCCTAGCCCACATTACTATCTTTGGTTCCGGTAGCATATACCAATTTGATTGAATCATTTGTAGCAAGTGACCCTTGAAGGCTAGGACCAGATTGAGTAAGTCTCTTAAGGAAATAGGAATGGAGATTGGACCCCATATGGTCTATGTATCTAGTTTAGTTGGAACCGCCTATTATGGATAGGATGAGACCTCTACTATTGAAGCGGGCTAGTTCTCTTCTATCCTAGCAGGTAGTGATGGACCGGGAGTAAGTGGTAGAGGTCGTGGTCCTCTAATGGTTGCTTTCGATTTGAAAGGTGGTGATTTTGGATGAGAAATTAATTGTGGTCTCTACAATGTTGGCAATGGTCCTAAGGTCCCTTTTGCATCTGCAGACCTTGAATCTAGCACAAGAAGCAACTGCTATAGATCTCTTAGTGCTACCATCCTATTCAATCGAGGATATTCTTGTGGGCTTCTCCATTGTTCCTTTTAACTTTTTACCTAACCAACTAATCATATTAACTTCCAGCTCATGTAGCTCTTTGATTTCCACTATATTGATAAACAATGAGATGAAGCCTGATCTTGACTCTATTACTTTTGAGCATCATATTGCTAGGCTTCGAGACACTTAGATCTCCAATATCATTCTTACACAACAAAAGAAACATTGTTTATTTAGGGAATGGTAATATCCTCCTTTGCCTCCCTATAACTTCTTCCTTGTTCTCCTCAGCCCATGCCTAGAGACAAAGCATCTTATTGTGTATAGCCCATTGCCATGGCCGTGGCAGCAAATGGTCCAGGGTCTTGCACCTTGCCACATCCCAGTCTATCCCATCTGACTATGGGTATTATACTAGGAGACCTCTATGTTGTGGGTAGTTGTATGGCAAATGCCACACTACCATTGATTGAGACCACGTTTGGCAACTAGGTGACATGGATTATTACACCTAGTATACCATAGGATTTTGATTGAAAGTTTTCGAGCGCCCTCTGAGGGTTTGCAGCCCTTGTCCTTCCTCTTAGACTTTCTAGGCTTTTGGCAATCCTTATCCTTAGAGTTCTCCTCCTCACTGCTACTCTCTTTCTCTAAGTCCAAATCTAAATTAGAGTTACTTGATTCCGTATGGCAAGATTTGTCAGTGGATTTGGCAGATTTCATCCCTTTGTTTGACTTTTTCTTAGCCAAAAATATCTCAATGTAGCTAACACACTGATAAAAATACTCAAGTTAATACCGAATAGATCTTTCAAAGCCGAAGCTTTATGAATATCTTGGTTAAAGCCTTGGACATATAGAATATGCAACATTTCACCATTGGGCTAGGTCTTTGGGGACATTCGTCCTCTCAAGACCTTAAATTGAGTTCTATAGCTTTGGACCATGGCATTATCTTGTTTGGGCCTAAGAGTCTCTCTAGCTTTTGAACATCATTCCTATCTAGCTCGAACCGCAAATGGAATGCTATCTAGGCATTGCCAAATGTTTCCCAGTTTTGTTTTGCTACAAGTCAAGCCACCGCCTCTTTGCACATCAATGACTCCAATACGACCACCTTATGGGTGGGATTCACTTGGGTGGAAAATTTAGCTATACATGCCACCTCGGATTGCCTAAGAAAAGCATCCATGTCCTCGATGATGAGCTAGAAAACTTTGGAAATGGAACCCATGCCCGAGCAACCATCCAAGTATGAATTGGAATATCACAAGCAGAATGGGTAAAACCACAATCGATTTAGTTGATGCAAAAAGCCATCGAACTAGCTTTCGAGCTATCACTAGAGCAATAGTACTATTCATGGCATTGCAGAGATGGACTATTTTGCTCAAAAATTGTCATCACTAAAGAATGAAGTACTTTCTAGAGATGAAATTGGACATCACTACTCATGCTCAGACCATCGTGAAAACACAAGCTAGATATCCTCTGGTCGACCTTGAGAGTGCATGTGCATGCAAATCTACACATGTGGAAAAGATCAGAGTGGTCACCATATGTAATTGGGTCCAAGTTTCAGTTGTGGTCATCAAGTGCAAGCAAGTTACACCAACTCTACGAGACAATAGAGCCTTGATATACTCAAACTCAACATAGGGGTATGCTTGCATCGCAGGTTCAACAGTACAGCATACCGAAAGAAGAAACTACCATGTGCACAAACTGAGACAATGCTTAATTAAAGAAACAGAGTGCTCATATATTCTAGCAATGTATTACAAGGTTCAATAATAGACTCAAAGCGTGGAATACATCCCAAAGGGTAATCACTTAGAGAAGATTTATGACAATAGACTAGACAATCATGGTTGCCATCGTAGTAATACAATGAATGGAATAAGAGGGATTATCTCAAAGCATGGAAAAGCTCAAGACCCAAACAGAGAATCAATGGAAGATAGAAATGGAAGGGAATGGAGACAAGAAAAGGGAAGAGGAGAGGAACACACTTCTTTTCTGACTCTTTTATAACTTATGGCACCCGTAGTGTTATGAGGTCCATCTGCCATAATATGTAGCTAATCTACCACCTTTCATTGTTGCACTATTTCCGTCAGCATTGATGGCCTCTTTTAGCCAACATTCTATGAATGCTACTTTTGGGCCACCAATCAGGGTTGTCTTGCACACACGCTTGATATACTACTACTATTGTTGTTGGTACAATTATTATTACTACTACTATCGTTTCTACTCCTTCCATTGCTACTATTGTTGCTATTGCTACAATTTTTGTTGTTGTGTTGTTGTTGCTACTAGTACTTCTAGTCTTGTAGCTCCGACTAGTGCTACTACTACTAGTACTACTACTATTGCTATTATAATTATTACTACTACTATATGCTACTATTGCTACTACTACGACCATACTTAAAAAAATATTGCACAATTCTATTTCCTTTTTTTTGTCCATTCTTAAAAAATAAATATTTCTCTACATCAAAAAATGTGGCCAAGGAGGTCATACGTATCACATGTATAATTAATGAAACCACATCATCCCTTTTTTGGTCCAAATATTAAAGATATAAATCTTTTTCCCCTAAAAATGAGACTAGAATATGTTCCCTACCCCATGAATCGTTTTTGAAATTGCATCATCCCTAGTGAATGTGCATAAATTGAATTATACAACATCATTGATGATAAAAAGGTAATTATTCTATTTACAATCTTGTACTTTGATGCAAATCTCTAAGAAAAAAATGATATTTTCTATTAGCAATGAAGCTAGAATCAAAATTTTCTACAAAACAATGATATACTCTACTACTTACACGTAATCAATGAAGTAGGCAAAAAGAAGCTAGTGAACTAGAGTCTTACCGTATTGGCTTGGATCGGAGAGAATGTCCTCAAAGGCAGAGTAAAGGTCAAGGAAGACAAAGCTACTATTAGGAAGACTATTTTGCATGGATGTAGCAAGTAATCCCAAAGAATCACTATAGTTGCGACATATCTCATTAACCCATGCCACACATCCTCGTGAATCCAAGTCACTAGTCCTTAAGAAATACTTGGTTATTGGACTACAACCCACAGTACCCAATCCACTAATCATAAATCTGCGAGCTCCATTCTCATATAAGTACTACCAAAACAAAGAAAAAAAGAAAGTAAGAATATATAAATTGTGAAAACTACCTAGAATGCTCTAATTAGGGTCACATTATTAAATAATCAAATAACCATGTTATATTTGTTGCTTGTATATTGTACACAAAAGAAAGACTTAACAACTTTCTTTGTCTCCTCTTTGAAGGGGAGAGCATCCCTTTTCCTAATAGAAAGCACAATCATGTTCCAATGTCATAGCTTGAATAATAAAATTGTTGGCAAACTTCTCTATCACCTCTCAAGTTACAAAAGACTGTTTGAACCACATGAGCAAGTGGATACAAAAGCTATGCTTCACCCACACACACGTGTACACACATAAATAAACATGACAATCAAACTACACATTTTTACTTTGTATAACAAATGGGGAAACCCTGCATCCTCCCTACACACATACACACATACATTTATATTCATCATATTAAATCATAAATGAAATAAATGACCACTAACCTCAATAGAATTCTTGACTTTATCCAAGATGAGGGGCAATATGCTCATAATGTCCTCATATGTCATTAAGGCTTGAACATAATTTGAAATGTCAGTTCCACCAATCACAAGAAAATAAATTGCTTCGCTGATAGAGCTTGCACTTGGTAGCTTTGTCACTGATCTTTTTAAACCTGAAGCAACTTTTTATTCTTATCTCATGTTTGTAAACCTACCTAAAACCACACTGGATAAAAATCTATACTTGGCCCACATAGTGTACTCAATAGTTTTGGTTATTAGAAAAATGAAAAAGAACCTGAACGTATATGTGTCAACATGGAACCATGCCATTGCAACTGGATATCTAAAGTTTGTGAAACGGTAGGTGCAGCACCAAGAATAGTAGACATGGAGACATTGAGGGCCGTTGCACTACCCACTGCATAATTCACCCCATTAGAGAAATCCGTTCCTACGAATCTTAGAAATGGGTTCAGGAAAGGCTTTCTCAACACCGATGTCACTGGAAAAAACCCAATAAAGGCATGCACACAAATGAGATACTCTTTTGTTTTTAAGTATGTAAACATTAAACAAAAACAAACATTCAACAATCATGGTTAGGATGGGCTAAAGGAGTGGGGTGGCTCAACACCCACTAAATTTTTTACACCAATCAACCAAAACAAGGGCAAAGCTTTCAATCCTTTCTTTTGCTAACTTCCACGAATAGGCCACATGGACACTTTTTTTAAAAAAAAATATTTAAAAATGCAAGAAATTGAGGGGTTGGAGACTTATAAAAACAGAAAGACTTACTGAGGTGGTCGATGAGGAGGCGGCCGTTGGAGAAGCGGTGGACGGCCCGATGGAAGAAGGCGGAGCCGTAAGGGAGGGAGAGGGGCTGCGTGAGGATGGGATTGAAGGTGAGGACCACGTTGCCGGTGTCCGCGAGGGAGTCCCCGAATGCAAAGGCGGCAGGCGCATCGCAGAAGGCTGATGATGATGATATTGATGAATTATATATTGCAGGCGACGATGATGAGGCTGCAGCTGCACCCACTGCAACTGATGATGATGATGATGACGACGACGAAGGAACCGCCTCTGATAATACCGCTAGCTGCAACAAGCTGCCTAGGAGCAGGCTGGTCACCATGATGATCATATAACACGAGAGAAAGACACAGCCGGCGCTCTGCATGGTTCTCCTCTCTCCCTCCCTCTCTCTCTCTCTCTCTTTCGACTTCATTCATCCATAGATGATTAACAAATCCCCGCTTCTCTGCCTCCTCCTCCATTTATTGCCGACCCCCAACGTCTCCCTCGTGAGGCGTCCATTAACTAGTAACCCACATTGGATTGGACTCCTCTTTTCTGCCCCCCACCAAATCAGAATTAGACTTTTCTAGTTGCGTGTAATGCAATAACATTATCCTTTTCATCGTAGCCCTAAGGGCACTCACTAGTCACAAGGAACTCTTCACCTTTCCGCTATGTAGACATTAAATTCTCTTTAAGTTTTAACTAGTAAATTTCAAAAATAGAGATAAATTGCTTATTTTTCCACTTAGAAACCTCTTGTGAGTAGGAAACTACAACATTCTCTATGCATATGACATAATGAACAAAATGGATCACAAAGAGAAGCTTTAAAATATGACAAAATAGAATAATCAAGAAGCTATAGCCGCTCTTATCTCACGCAGTTGCAACAATTTGCAGCACATCAAACAAGTATGGTGGAATCCTTCAAATTACTGGACATTTCGTGAAACTATTATAACATTCAAGAAAGATACAACTAATTAATAGCTAGTTTACTAAAAAGCTAAATACTTAAGGAAGGTCCAAATCATTAATTACATCTTCCACACTTAGTGCTATAGAGCAAGATCGTTGAGCTATGACTCAGATGAGTTTGAAAGACTAGAGGGAGGATTGCACTGAATATGTAGTGTGGGCTCTCATAGTTGGCGGCAAGCATTCATAATATTATTGAGTTTAAGTGGAGGGCTTCATCTTTGTAGTCATTGTGTGCCAAGCCAAGTTGGGAGAATATAGAGGAGTTTAAAGCGATTCGATTCATATGAGCAAATTTCTCCTATTTTCAAAGTTGGCACTAGAATTTGTTACAACATATACATGTAGTTTAAAGCAAATGCTCTTTTGGTGGACATAGAAGGTATGCCATCTCTTATGCTAGTGCTATCATCTAGGATCATTTGTGTGTGTAAAGGTGGTTGTTGGAATGGCAATAAATAAGGGAGTCAAAACAAGACAAGGTGAGGTCATGGAAAACTTATTGCATATGATGTGTGCTTGCAAGGAGTAATAGGTGGGTTGCTAGCTATTGCAATGACTAATACGTGGGTTGATGGCTATTGACAACCCATAAAACTAGTGAATATTTGATGCTTGATAGTAGATTGCACAAAATTAGATCTAAGAATTGGTATAGGTGTTTCAAAGGTTCTAAGTAATTGGAGCACTCCTGATAATTTGACATGGCTTTGGTAAAATCTCAAGTATGCAATGGGCTTGTAATTATTGCAGATATTTTATTGGCATACATATTGCATATACAATTTTCTTTATGTCCAAATAATATATGATATTAGCCTACGTCACTACAAGATATAGACCTTATACCGACGTTTAAAGCGACAAAAATACAAACAAAAAAATTTGCCCACGTCGTCGCAAAAAGCGTCGTTATTAACGATGCCATAGAAGCGTCGCTATTGGCGTCGCTATCAGCGTCACAAATGCGACGCTGATAGCGACGCCAATAGTGACGCAACCAGTAAGTTTGCGACGCGCATAGCGACAGCAATAGCGACGCGAGCAATAAATTTACGACGCTAATAGCGACGGTAACAGGGATTAAAAAATTTGCTATATACAAAGCGCTTGCAAACAAAAAGAATGTATACTAAAATCATAAAACTGATACATGAAATAAATACATGATCGCATAAAAAGCGATTGGTACAATCATGACAGGATATCACTAATACATAGAAAATGTCTACATAGATCAGGCGACTAAAAAATAAAGGTGTGTGAGCTTCAAGGATCCAAGGGCGAGCTACAAATGCTCATCCCCCGAAAGCTCGTCCCGCCGCAAAGGAGCATCGAACGAACTCTGCAGAAAAAGAAACAACACATCAATCCACCATACAATAATGCATTCAAATATCTCATGGTAACTACGGACAATAAAGATGAGTGACTTGCAGGACCACCGCATCTAATTGGTCGATCAATGCATTGAGACCGTGCCTCTCTGCATATCGAGTCTCAAGGCCTTGCGGATCGCGATTTGTAATGGAGTGCTGCAAAGAAAACAAAATGCTAACTGTTAGAAACATGATTGTCAGTACAAAGAATATTTCAAAAAAACAAACAAGCAAAACAAAAAAAAAAACTTACAAAGTCCTCCAAATATGTCCTATGGCCGCCACTCCCAAGATGATGGATCACTCCGGCCTCGAGTCGTGCCCTCGCCGCCTCGCGCTGCTAACTCCAACGTCCTGGAGAATCTGTAGCATCCTCCCTCAGTCGACGCCAGTCATCTGTATCTAACCACTCGGGCTTTGCTGACCACTCTTGATTGCCTTGCGTGTGTCGAATCATCTATGTGACATATATGCACCCATGCAATCCATCATCCAGCCCGTAGAGAATCTATCTACTGCGGCTGGCACCGAAAACTCCTCGTGCAAGGATGCTACTATGTAGTCCTTGCTCCCCTCCGGTATGTTCTTCCAATGATCCAAGACATTGTGCCGAAAAACTTGTTGGCACAACTCTCTTGTGCGAGCCATCACCCTCCTCCCCTCATCATTCATGATGATGGCTCCTGACCTACTATCGACTAGATATCCATAACCCCTAGGAGTCTACCTAAGATGGGTCCTCTCCCATCTACGTCCACGCTCCTGGGCATATCCAGGAGACCCCTCTACATCCGGTGTACCGAGGGGGTAACCTCTCTCAGAGTGGCACCCAAAGAGGTGCCACCTGCTCTGCTGATGGCTACGCAAAAGCCCAAGTAACTGGAGTAGACATCCCCACAGGTGTGACAAATCCTGGAGGTGACGCAGCTCCAGCTGAATGGCGAGACGGAGACACCACATCCGTGTCTCCACAGCAGCATCCCCCTGATCCCGATGCACTCCCTCCCTCTGGCCCAAGTTGTGAGCGTCAAGATCGTCTGCTCGAAGCTGAAGCATCCGATCGCACTGAAGCAGATCTAGCAGAGCGCCCTGACAAAGAACAAGTCAGCTCCTGGTCTGCCATCTCTCTAAATCTCGCGAGCTGGTCTGGAGACATGCATGCGAAGATGTACTGCAACTCCTCATCGCTCATCCCTTGACTCATCCTGAAAATGTCACCTGCATAGATAAAAAATGGTGTTAGAATAATCAATTTAAATTATACAAAGCACAGTAATATAAATCATTTAAAAAAATCTCTCTTAAAATGCATATCTTATATACCTTTATAAGAGATTGGTCAACGAATCGAGTAAGTGGATGCTCCAAGTATGAAGTATCCTATGGTCCCATGTTAATCTCCTGACACAACTCCACATACACTGGAAGGTCGATAGACATGTCACCACAAAAGAATGAGTCTGTCTCATTCTCAAAAAATTCTTGGACTCCTATATTTCCATCATTGTTAGCCGATGCTGGCTCCAAGCTTTTGACGGCCTCCACCCCTTGTAATATCGACCCCTCTATTTGCATATTATCTTCATCTATGCTCGGAACATTGCTTTGATCATATACTCTCGCACTTCGAAGAGTTGAAGGTATAACATACCACCATCGAGGTTGTCGAGGGTTTGGATAGAAGATTACTTGTTCACAAACACATACAAAGAGAATTCAAACCATTGTGACATAAACCATGTCGTAATACAATTAGCAAGCAAATGACTCCATGTACCTATTCACAATGGACCGGCAACACAAAGGTGTCACGCAAATCCGTCCATTTTTTTTCGAAATCCATTTCGAGAAATCCCGATGGACCTCGTCGAACTGTTGCTCCAGCTCCTCCAAGTACCACTTTGAACCACTGCACATCGAATAGTATCATGGAGAAGCTACGATAATCCACCGTAATAATACTTTGCAAGTTCCCAAAATACTCCATCTCATCCACAACTGTGTTTGGATCCGTTGCTTGTCGTCGGCTCTCTTGCTCGAACCTTGCCATGACACCACAATCCATTGTGGAGCGCATTTTGTCAATACGCTCCACGCGAAAATGCCGTCCATGCGACCACGCTGCACTATATATTTTGTATTGTATATTGAAATACTCAAATTAGATATCGCATATAAAATTTAGATACGACAAATTCTAAACCCCTCATCACCTTTGGACTACATCCCCTCGAGAATTCCCACTCCTCCATTGAGACCTCTGTCCCTTCGCTGGATGCTGCGGTCAAGGCTCCATGCAACCATCATGTTGACATAAACCGCGGCATCTCCTCCATGCCTTCGGGATATCGAATCGGTCGATGACGCGTACTATGTCGGAATTCAGCTTGCTCTTTCTCTCGATCTTGCCTTGCAATCTGGTACTTGGCGAGCCACGTCTCCATGGAGGCATGGTGCAACATACAAAAGCGATTCACCTTCTCTTCCATTGAGGCATCCATTCTTTTTTCTACCCCATTTCCAACCACCACATCTCTAGTCAGTCTATCATCGTCCTTCAGCATCCGTAGCATTTCATTGTCTGGTTTTACCGTTGGTAGCCATTGTGAAATATACACTAACGCCTCTGACGCCAACCAACCTTTGTCCATGCTACCTTCTGGCTGAGCTCGTTGTCGCACAAAGCCTTTCAGGGTTTTCATGAAGCACTCCAAGAAGAACATCCATCGCGTATGGGCAGGTCCAGCAATCTCCACTTCGTCCACAAGATGCACAAGAAGGTGGATTTGTATCGTGAGCATGCTAGTGGGCAGTATTTCTCAAAGAGACATATCGTCTCCACTGCTCCCCGCCTCACGAATTCAATAGAGTATGTCTTAATCTCTTTCTGTGAGATCCATTGCACCAAAGTCGACAACTTGTAAATGGCCCCGCGAATTTCTGGAGTAAGGCATCCTGCGATCGCGATCAGTAGGACAAACTGCCACAAATGAGAAAGCATTATGAATAATGGCCACTTTCCAAATTGCAAAATGCCCACGCTAATTACAATCCATTCGTAGCACAAACCTAACATATCTTATGCCAATCATGGGATTTTAGCCCCGACAATTGGTCATCTTTAGAAAATGTGGACCTGAGAGAACGCATCATACCCGTCGGAGTGCGGATAGACTTGATTACTTGATTCACAATTCTTTAGTGGACAAAACCCAAGGAGCGCGAGGAAGCTACACGCGACCATCAACACTCGATTGCGGCCAAAGCGCCTCCATCTTGCCTACCTCCTTCAAATCCATTCGTGCCCCTATAGTGTCTCTCTTTCCTATGATGTGGTCCCATAGCAAGCTGCCCACATTCTTGAAAATATGCATGGGATCCAACAAGTGGTTGACCTGTAAGTGGATCCAATATGGCAACTTGTAGAAAACTGAGAACTGTGCATTCCATTTGGATATAATTCCGCGCGGACCATTTTCAACTCGTACCAACTTGGGGCGTTCATACGTGTTGAAGGTCATCCAAGGAAACCTTTCCTAAGTTCATGATCCTCCGGCAAGAAAGCGGTGTGTCCTTGATATACCATCTTCTTCATGGTTCGTGACCTTCGGGAGTCTAACTGTGGCCCACACAATGGACATGCATGATAACCTGAGGTAACCAGACCTGTTCCGACACCACGACCTAGTGAATACTTGATTGAATGAGATAAAATATAGATATTACCAGCGAGAACGGAGGCCTGCTCACCTGAGCACTCTCCCAATCCCGGAAAGTCATGCATCGTCCACATGAGAATGGCTCGAATGTTAGCTGACCGCCGACCATCGCGCCTGCTCATATCTTGCACAGTGACCCCCTCCTCCCACAAAATCTTAAGCTCATCGACTAATGGACGAAGATACACGTCCATATTTTTTACTTTGTAGTGGCCTGGGATAAGCAAGCTAAGGATGAGATGTCCTTTCTTCGTAGAAAGCCATGGAGGGATGTTGTAGTTGACAAGGACTATAGGCCACAAGTTGAGCGCAGACCGAATGGATTCACGCCATCCATTGCAAGACCGAGCCGAAGATTCCTTGGCTCTCGCGCAAAGCCTAGGAAGGTAGAGTCAATGTGGCTCCATGCGTGTGAATCTGCTGATATTCATTGAACTCCATCCGTGGACCTATTCTACACATGCCACATTGTCAAGCTCGCCATGCCGGACATACGAAACATGTGGTTTATGCGGGGGATGAGCGGAAAGTGTTTGAGAACTTTTTGAGGAATGGTTTGCCCTTGCAAGTTCTGTCGATACCTGTGAACACCACACTTTGGACATGTCTCCATAGTCTCGCATTCTTCTCGAAACAGTATGCAATCATTGATACATGCATGGATATTATTGTAGTCCATGCCAAGCTTCCGTAAAACATGTCGTGCATCATCACGAGACTCAGGCATAGTATTTGTAGGTGGTAATATATGATATTTCAATAACCTTTAAAAAATCATAAAACACCTTGAAAAAGCACAAATGTTTGTAATAATAGTGTCAAAAAAAAAAATCAATGAAGCCTATGTGCAAGGTACCTAAATAACTCGATCACACTCGTATCGCTCCACCCGATTTTTGCTTGCACACTTCAGAGTGCAAGCAATGTCTTCAACCGAGATACTCAGCACCCATCATATAATGGTATGGATGCTTCCTCTCTAAGCAGATCAGATGTCTCGACATCCATGGGAATCAATGCATCAATAATTGCCTCCATCTCAGGCTCCAAGATTGTAGGTAGGTCTGGAAGGTTGTCTGTCTCCTCTGGCATTGACGGTATAGATTGGCCTTGCGAGTGGTGGAATGGCTCCTGCACTCCATCCATCGCATGCCCACGAACTCTTCTAATTGGCCGCAAAGGGTGCACTCCCTCTTGGGACGAGACATTACCTCCCTGGATAGAAAATTTGCCAACAAGACCCAATCTTATTGTGTATGGTTTTCAATTAGCTTGCGAGTACAATGCATGATTAATATTAACTTCAAATTACCGTTTGCTGAAAATCTGCAATCGCCTGATCAATGATCTCAGATTGAAACTCACCAAATCGTCGTACGTGTTCTATAGACAATCGACGTTTTTGTCTAATTGCCAACTTGCATTGAGAGCAAGGACATGGGACACGTTGATTAAGATACGCCTCATGATCTTGAACAATAAGACCTTCTTCTTTTTCCATCTTATCTACATTACAACAAACGAGGCTCAAATGGATAGCTTTATGGAGATGTATGTCAAGTTGCAAGTTGACCATAAGCTCTTGCTTGAGAGGTTTTAGCCTCTGCAAGAGCTTGAGAAGCAAATTTTGTAAAACATTGAGGTTGATATTGATGCATCCATGGTGTTGAAATATAAACTTCAAGATATAAGAAATGCTTTACTGATTGATGTAAAGAATGCATTGGACATAGTAGTTGAGAGATTTATTGATGTTATATCTCGGCCATATACCATGCTCAAGGATTTGTTGTCCTGGTAGATAATTATTCATTATTGTTTTTAAAAAAAGCATTGGTTCATAAGGTTCATGAGTCGAAGACTAAATGTTTGGACTTGACTAAAAGATTGGATAATGCCTTAGATGCTAAAAGGAAAAGTGATGAATATGTTACTTCATCATTGCAACAAAAAGATTGGTGACAAGGATGCTATGATTAATGAAGTTCTTCACGAGGTGAATATAGAGTTGAAGGGGATGGAACACGATTCTTATTTGGGATTTAGTGGTGATCAGTCAATTATTGAGGTGTCTTCTTGTACAACCATTATACCTTATATACCTAGCTATGGTCTCTAGGTTATGTACTTTGAGTATCTTAGAGGGGCTCTACTAGGATTACTTATACAACTGCACTAGAGGACTTTGAGTATAAGTAATCCATTTATGAGCATCATTGAGGATCTCTTAGTCTAATAATAAATCAGTCTCAACAAAAAGCATCTTAGAAATGTGGTTTTTTTGTCCTAGGTCCATGTATAAAAATTAATGCCATCTATGAAATTTATCAACTATAGTAATAAAATTTGTTTCAATCAATTCTACTCATAGTCATAACATTTGAAGAAAATATCCTATGCTCAATTTAAGGGATTCTTCTTCTATAGCAATACTTTTGGGTTCATTTTGATGAAGTACCATAATGACCATTAGCTAGGGTATCATTTTCTTTTAGTCCTTCCGTTGACTAGTTGGCATGATTACTAATTTGTTATGCCTATAAAGTTAATACAGAAACAATGAATTATGCATATCACAATTAGATCCCCTACTTGGACATTATGAAAGATATGACCAATTTTAAGCCATCTTAAAGAGTCACCAATGTACATGGCCCATGGCAAAGCACATTGCATACCATTATTGAGAAGTCTATTATCGTGCATCTTAAATCTCCTAATTAGACTTTATAAAGTGTATGACTAATTTTTAGCCCTCTTAAGGAGTCGATGTAATGGTACCCATAAAAAAAGAAAAGTGCATACCATTACCATAATCATGGATATGTTATCGTTCCAATATATACACACATAGGTGGACTGCATCTTGAGTAGACAAAAGCTATCCATTTGAGTAGACATACATCTCCATAAAGCTATCCATTTGAGTATACATCTCTTTCTCTTTCTCTCCCTCTCTCTCCCTCTCCCTCTCTTTCTCTCGCATTTCCTCTCCCTCTCACAATATATCCTAACACTCTCCAAAAGCAAAAGGGAGAGGGAGAGAGAGAATGCACTCTCCCTCCCTCTCCCTCTCCCTCTCTTTCTCTTTCTCTCCCTCTCTCATTTCCTCCCCCTCCCTCTCCCTCTCCCTCTCTTTCTCTCTCATTTCCTCTCCTAAACAAGCAAAAGAAAAAGTGATTTAAACCTTAAACAAGCAAAAGGGAGAGGGAGAGAGAGAATGCACTCTCCCTCCCTCTCCCTCTCTCTCCCTCTCCCTCTCTCTCCCTCTCCCTCTCTCTCTCTCTTATTTCCTCTCCTAAACAAGCAAAAGAGAAAGTGATTTAAACCTTAAACAAGCAAAAGGGAGAGGGAGAGAGAGAATGCACTCTCCCTCCCTCTCCCTCTCTTTCTCTTTCTCTCCCTCTCCCTCTCTTTCTCTCTCATTTCCTCTCCTAAACAAACAAAAGAGAAAGTGATTTAAACCTTAAACAAGCAAAAGAAGGAGAGAGGGAGACTCACCGATGAGATATGGCGAGTGTGGGGCGGCTCCTCTTTGCGATGAAGGCTCCTCCTCTCCTTCACGAACAACGGCGACAGCGGCGGCGGCAAGTCTTCTTCCTCTCCTTCTCTCACGACGGTCGCTCTCTCCCTCGCTCTCGCTCTCAAAACACAAAACGCGAAAACGTGAAATAAAGCCACACTCGGTTTCGGCCCGCTTTTTTCCCTGTAAACCGTCGCTATTTGCGTCGCTAGCCGATACCCGCAGTCGCTAATCACCATTGCTACCAGCTCAAATCCTTGTAGTGCGTGAAGTTTGGAATTTGCTATTAGTTATCCATTGGATAGACTTAGAGTTTCAAAGGCTAAGATATATCTCATTCAAACAAAAGATGTCAAACTTATTGGATCTTCTTCTCACATGACACATATAAGTCTCTAAACTTATGGATTCACTTGTCAATGAGTTGGTATAGCATCCTTGCACCATGTTAAAAATTAGAGGCCACACAATCAAGCGCATCGAAGAGGTATGGGAAGGAGACAGAGAAAGCATTGAGGAGATAAAATATGCCAAAGGAGAGAGAAGATAATTGCAAACAAATAAATATATGCTACATCATTAGTACATCGACAAGTTAATAAAGTACCCACCATTTTAAAGGGTATTGCAATACGTTTCATTTTAATAGAGGCTAGGTTACAAGGTTACATCGAGTCAAGTTCCTTTGCCTCATGAGCTTCTTTTACCAAGTAAGTTGATTGGCACATGTTAATTGATATACACATGTCCTAGCTCTAAGTTCTTGAGAGCATTGGCAATGTCTATGCTACCTTCAACACTAAACATCAAGTAGGCCATCTTCCTCCATACACAACTTGGAGTTTTGATGCCACATGCAAGACCCTGAGTCATAAATAACATGAATTGTCTCACCATAAAACATCAACATGTGTGTGCCAAAGCTAAAAAAACATAAGCATCACAAAAAAAAAGTCAAATAGCTAGTTTATGGGACTATCATCTAATATCGAAGTCCAAAAAACATGCATATGGACAAACACAACCAAGAATGGTCCTCCAAACAAAGCTTCACGAGTGAAAACTATAAAGCATGTGTCATGAAGGAAAATACAACATTAATATTTGCACCTTGGATTAATTCCAGCCTTTGTAAATTTAACCCTAGCCTATGTGTACATGTGTGAACAGCCCTTAAGTTTGGAAAGAGGGTTAGAATAAAAAGGGACTAGAGGCCAAAGGCAAGACATCTTTTGATCATTCAATAATCTTGGCTTTACCATTTTCTTGGAGTTAGCTTCTTCTTAGCTTTGAAGCACTCAGCCATGGGCGTCATGTATTCTTGAATCCCCAACCATTAATACATGATGAGGATGTCTTGGTGCAATAGATTTGTTAATTCTTTATTGTAGCTTAGTTAATTCTCAATTTCAGTTAGATTTCATTCCATGGTTGATTGCTTTCATTACATTGGTATCAGAGCTGTAGCTTAGATCCTTGCAGAAGTCATTTTCAAGTACTAGATTCAGTTTCCTAGGCTAGAGAGAGCAAACCATAGTTAGAAATTTGAGTGACAGGACTTGACATGACATGAAGGCTTCAAACTGGAGTTACATGTGAAAGTCAGCTACAAACAGGGATGAAGATGGTGATTCTTGGCATTATCAATGGAAGAAATGGAAGGCTCCAGCCAAAATAGCAGGACGTGACCAAGTTTTGAGCAAAAAATTTGGGGTAAGTGGACAAACTAATGGTTACAGGACTTAGAGGAAGGAAAAGTTAGAGTTACTTTTCATGAAACAAGGGTTTCTTCTCTTTTCCTTCAAGCTGTCCACAAGAATCCATGGCCAAGACAACATCAGATCTTCTCCTTCTCACTTCTATCATGAGAATGTATTGGGTGACCTTTGTCCTTGCTTCAAGAGCTTCAAGTGGAGTAGCTAATATAGCTACTTAGCTTCATTGTGGATTTCTGGTACATGAGTATGTACTCACGCTGTTTGTGCCGCCTGCACATACTCCCTTACTGCGTGGAAAATTTCAGAGATATGATGTCTCTTAAGTATTGCTAATGATCTTCAAACCCTGGGCAAGAGATCTCTCACAAGTTTCTTCAAGATTCTTACTAGTTGGGAGTTTTCCCTCTTCTTCAAAACCCTAGCTATGGCAGTCTGGAACAGCATCAAAGATTCCTGAAATTTTTAAAGCAAATCATGGGGCTTTTGTGGGCAAAGCATCTCTGAAGATTCCTCAACCATTTTCCCTCAAGAATCCATCAACATTGGACCGACATTGAAGGAGATTGAAGCCAATGGAGGTCTAGGTGTTCAATGGACAACATGAAGCTTTTATGCCATTAAATTTTGGCATTCCCTCTCAAATTTCGGGATCTCTTGGACACATTGAAGCCCTCTCTATTACCTATTGCAACCTACTTCAAGTAGAGAAGGTAATCGGTCTTCATCAACCCTCATTTGGAGCATTCATGGAGTTATGGAGCTTTCATGGGATTAATGAAATTGAAGCTTATCAAGGAAGGGATTATTCTTGAAGATTGAAGATCTCTTGGACTGATTTTAGAAGGATTATCAAGCTCAACTCACCTATATCAAGCATTATGGATTGAAGGTCATTCCATCAACAATGCTCTTCTCTAATCAATTAAATGAGGTACTCTTATCACTCTTAATTTCTCTTTACATCCAATTGCTGATCTCATTTCCAATTGTTGAAGAGAAATAAGAGGATTAATGAAGCTTTCATTCATAGCCTAATGCATTACATGAAGCCTATAGGTTATGTCTGTCATTGTCTTTACTAAACCTCTTCAATTTACTGAAATGGCCATCTCTAAATGTCTCAAACTCTTCCATAATGAATGAGCATTACCCATCTACTTTCATTCACTGAAATCAGAAATTTCTTGAGCTTCATTACTCAATCTTTATTGCCTAACCCTGACATGAAATTGATTGCCTATTTTGTCTCTTGATCATAAGAAAATCATTACCCAATTGGTAAGTGAGAAAAGCTTTGTAAGCAGTGAGTCACTGCTGAGGTAAATACCTCTCCATTTCTCATTTACATTTCAGCCTTTTCAATTCCAATCTTGCATATCATGAAAAGGGCAAATGAAAGGAAATTGTATTTCCTTCCTATTCCATGCATATCATACTGATTTTTAGAGCTAGAATTCACTTGCCATGTACTTGCCCACGAGGAAAAGTGGATGCCAGGCGAGTCGGTAGGACAAAAGAGAGGTGACCCTCCCCTACCGATGAGGACCCTGAAGGGGAGCGCAACCTGGCTCGAGAGGGAACTTTGCAAACCCCTCGGGTCTCGGATCCCACGTATTTTCAAGTTTAGGTGCAGGTACAAATCTCAAAGGCACTTGAAATCAGCCTACAGCATGAGTTATGGGCAGTGAGTTCTTGAGATATTGGCAAATGTATGGTACTCATGAATGTATGGCAAATGTATGAAGACATATGGCTACAGTAAAATGTATGCATCCTATGGTAAAGACACTATGGTTCAGCATTAAAGTTTGGAACAGAGTATGTATACATACCCTCATCAAAGATTGCAGTCTACATTGAGTTAGACAGCCATTTTACTGGTTACAGAGGTCATTTTCAGTATGGGCAGACGTATGAGACTCTCCTACAGGGTTATGAAGTTGGTACATGCTTGGTATTGATGGTACAAGCCATTAATTGACTAGAACAAGGTATTCACTGCCTGCAGGAATTTTCAGACAGCAACAGAAAATCCCTTACAGAAATTTTTGTACTCATCCATTTTTTACACTTGATAGATCATTGGATAGAGGGTTCTTCAAGCTTTGAACAGAGCCAAAGACCTCGTAATTTGGAACTCTAGAAGTGAAGATAATCAAGTTTTTCTATTGCAAGAAATTCAGGACAGAAATCAACCCATGGCTAGGAATAAGAAGAGAGACCCTGTTTTGGATACTATCAATGAAGAATTGAAGGAATATCAACAGGGAAGGGATGAACATCAACAGGAAAGGGGTGAACATGACACTTCTCAAGATGCCATTTACCAAATTCATTATGAGAACGATGAGGTCGATGCAAGTTCCACCCACTCCCCTACCAATCAACCCATAGAGACGTCTCATATCTCAATGAATTCAAACAGTTTTCAACAATTGTCAAATGACATAAAGGATATGAAATCAGGTTTCGAGGGTATGAGGTTGGGTATTGACAAGCTTGTAGCACTTCTTGGTGAGAAAATGTTGCCTACAGCTGGTCTTAATATCCCACATCCTCATAGGGCTGAAGAACCACCTAAACCACCTACTCCTAAGGTGGTAGGTCAATTTGAAGTTGGAGAGTCATCTAAAGCTAAGGATTTTGTTCATCCTACTTCACTTTAGCCACAATTCCATCAACAAAAGGGTCACTTTCAGCCACATGGGCAGGATCTTCAAGAAAGAGTGCAAACAAACTCAAAGCATGATGAAGACATCCATGGGTGCAACTCTTTCTACAAGCAATTTTACCCTCAAGAAAATGTTGGTGGCTATGAGCAAGGGCATGTTAATTCAGCCCCAAACTCTTATGGGCAGCCACATGGACATGTGAATTCAGCCCCAAATGCTTTTGGACAGCCACAACATAATTTCTCTACTCAAGTGCAGCCCAATAGGCCAAGTCCCATGTTAAATCATGGTTGGAATTAGCAAAATAATGGGCAGCAACCACCTTTCAACTCACCGATGCATGGACAACCTCCCAATGTGAGCAACACATACTTTGAGCCTCAAGGACATTGTTTCCAACCACAAAGTCATGGTATGCATTATGGACAGCAAACTCCTTATGCACAAGGGCATGGAAATAATGAATATCCTAAGCAAGGACCTTTTGGCAATTCTTTTGGGCCACAACACCATAGTGGGCAGCAGCACCCTAATGGACAACCTCCTCAATACGAGAGAGAGTACAAGGAGAAAATAATTATCTCAAACTTTAAGGGAGAGAACCCTTCACCCACGGAGTTGGAGGAGTGGTTTGACAAGTTAGAGATGTATTTTTCCCTTTACCCAAGGCCTGAGAATGCCAAAGTAAAATTTGCAGCCCTTCATCTAGAAGGCTATGCTCACACTTGGTGGAGATATATGGCAAGGATGGGACATGACTTCTTGTCTTGGGATGCATTGAAAAATGCTATGATTGAAGTCTTTGTTTCCCCTATTGAAAAAGAGCGGTTAGAGAAAAAGTGGTATGCACTTGAGCAACGTGGTCTCTTGGCTAGAGAGTACTCAAATCAGTTTTTGAACCTCTCGATGTATGTTCATAGGGTCTTCGATAGTGCTAAGTTGAATAAATACATATTTGGTTTGGAACCTATTCTTTCTTCTGAAGTTGGAGCCATGAATCCTACATCCCTACAAGCTGCCATTCAATTGGCTGAACGTTATGGGCAGAAATACAAGGGTTTTCAGCCAAAAACAGGGCATTCTTTTCAGCCTACGCAGTTCCCAAGGACATCAGGCAATTATGGGCATGCTAAAACTGATTTTCAGCATATTGGGAAGCCATCAAACTTTCAGCAATACCTACAGCAAGATACCCACTTTTCCTACTGTTTTTGGGTCAAAACAAAGCAGTAATTTTAGACCTAATGCTGAAAATAGATTTGATGGAAAGAGGACTGATATAAGTGCCAAAACGTCAGCCCCTACTTAAGGCAAACATGTATCGAATGACAAGCTCAAAGATATGTATGCTAAAGGACTATGCTACAAATGTGGAGAGAAATGGTCACCCGATCATAAGTCCAAATGCAAGGCCAAAAATATGAAGATTAGCATGATCATCGAGGATGATTCCGATGTTGAATCTATTGAAGGAAGCTTGGCTCAGCTTGATGTCACAACAACACAAGAAGAGGCGCATGAAAATGAAGAGAATGTCCATGATGAGTTCTATGATCCGATGGATGGGTTTCCTTTCGACCCGGGCGGTCATTATTTGGATGATTCATGGACTGATTTACATCCATCGCTATGTGCCATATCAAGTGATGCATGGAGTGGTTCAAGAGGGGATAATACCCTACGCCTTAAAGGTCAAATCAAGGGAAAGACCGCTCATATACTCATTGATACGGGAAGTACACATAGTTTCATTAATGCTAAGTCACTCAATGGGCTGAAATTGAATACGCATGAAATGCCTACATCACTCAAAATCCAAGTGGCAAATGGAAATTTTGAGAAGAGCAATCAATGCTGTCCAAATGTACCTATCACCCTTTCCCCATTGTGCACTACATCAGTGAGCCTAATTGCATTAGAAATGGGTCCCATTGATATAATACTTGGCTGCAACTGGCTGAAATCTTTGGGCAGATTTACCATGGATCTCAACAACATGGAAATGGAGTTTAAATGGTGTGGACAACAAGTAACACTACATGGAGTTGAAAAGAAAAGAATGGAGATGATCAGCCCCAAGAAGGTTAAGAAAGAGATAAATGCAAAGGCATGTATGTTCACCATTCTTCTTTCTAAGATTGAAGAGGATCAGCCCTCTTCTCCTACCAACAACATGGACCCATGTCTTTGTAAATTGCTGAAAGAATATGATGACATTTTTCAGTCACCTACCTCTCTTCCTCCCAAAAGAGAAGTGAATCATTCCATTGACTTGCTGCCCAATACAAAGCCCATCAACAAACCACCATATCGCCTCTCCAAAGTGGAAAGAGAAGAGGTAGAACGCCAAGTCAAAGAGCTTTTGGAAATGGGTCTCATTAAGGCAAGCCAATCACCTTTGCTTCTCCAGTCCTTCTTGTGAAGAAGAAAGATGGCTCCTTTCGAATGTGCATTGATTACCGCGATCTCAACAAGGTCACTATCAAGAATAGGTATCCAATACCTAGAATAGATGATCTCTTAGATGAATTGAAGGATGCCAAGGTGTTCTCCAAAATTGACTTGAGATCGGGATATCATCAAATACGCATGAAGGAAGGGGATGAATTCAAAACAGCCTTCAGGACGGAGAGGGGTCTTTATCAGTTTATGGTTATGCCTTTTGGGTTATCAAATGCTCCAGCCACATTCCAGTCTCTCATGAATAAGATACTTCAGCCATTGCTCTTTAAAACAGTTTTGGTATTCTTTGATGACATTTTAATCTATAGCAAGAATAAAGAAGACCATTTGCAGCATGTAAAAGAGGTCTTTGACATATTGAGGATACACAAACTGTTTGCCAAGGCCACTAAATGCTCTTTTATGACAAAGGAAGTTGAGTACTTGGGTCATTTAGTGGGAGAAGATGGAATCAAAGTGGATCATAAGAAGGTTCAGTGCGTCAAAGAATGGCCTACACCAACCAATGCCACTTCATTAAGAGGTTTCCTTGGTTTGTCATCCTTTTACCGACGGTTTATGAAGAACTATGCTCATGTTGCAGCTCCTCTTACCAACTGGCTGAAAAAAGAGGTCTTCTTTTGGGATGAGATCGCTGACAAGAGCTTTAATGAGCTGAAGCAATTGCTTGTTTCAGCACCCATATTAGTTTGCCCTGACTTCTCCAAGACTTTTACCATTTATGCAGATGCCAGTGGTAGAGGTTTGGGAGCAGTTTTGGTACAGGAGCATGGTGTCATTGCATTTGAGAGCAGAAAATTTGATGACAAAGAGAGAGAGATGCATGTTTATGAGCAGGAGATGCTTGCTATTTTACATGCAATCAAGAAATGGCACCACTACCTCTATGGGACACACTTCAAAGTCAAAAGCGATCATAGGGTCTTGAGATATTTTCTCTCGCAGCCCAATCTTTCTCCCAAGCAAAAGAGATGGTTGGCCACTTTGCAATCATATGATTTTGAAATATCATACATGGCTGGCAAGGATAATGTGGTGGCTGATGCGTTATCAAGAATGTGGGCATGCAGTCTATCTACTGTGTCTACCATCTATAAGGATTGGATTGAAGACATTCAAGAGGAATATGTGCTTGATGAGCATGCTGCCCATATTTTACAGAAATTACAGCAAGGGTGTGATGCTGAATTTCCTAATTTTAAAGTGCATAATGGCCTCTTATGGTTTAAGGGTAAAGTGTACTTGATTCCCAGCAGTAAATTCAAGATGAAGGTGCTTCAAGAGATGCATTCATCGCCAATGGCTGGTCACTTGGGCCTTTTCAAGACATTTGATAGAGTTCATCAAAGCTTCTATTGGAAAGGTCTATGGAAAGATGTTAAAGAGTATGTATCTCAGTGCTTGGAGTGTCAACAAAATAAAGATTCCACTCTATTACTAGCTGGCTTACTTCAGTCTTTACCCATACCTATGGGCAAATGGACAGATATTTCCATGGATTTCATAATAGGATTGCCTACTACCAATCATGGATGGAACAGTATCTATGTGGTAGTTGATAGATTGACCAAATCAGCCCACTTTATCCCAACTAAAGTCCAATATTCAGCAAGGCAAGTCGCCGAGCAATTTATGGAAGGTGTGTTCAAACTACATGGTATGCCTATGAGAATAGTATCAGACCATGATTCGAAGTTTACGGGCAACTTTTGGAAAAGTCTATTCTCATCTATGGGTACTTTCCTCACTCCTAGCACGGCCTATCACCCTCAGACTGATGGGCAAACGGAGAGAGTCAATCATTGGGTGGAAGTATACCTTAGGCATTATTGTCATGACACACAAGCTTCATGGGATCGTTGGATCCACCTTGCTGAATTTTGCTATAATAACACGCATCACATGAGCATTGGGATGTCTCCGTTTGAAGCTCTTTATGGGTATAAAGTCCAACTTCCATCAGTTTTATTCCATGAAGACATCAACCCACAAGCAAAGGAAGAGTTGGAAAGAATGGAGTTGCTCATGAGGCAATGCAAGGACAGCATAAGGAAAGCACAAGACGTAATGAAGGTCTATGCTGATGAGAAAAGAAGACATTTAGACTTCAAAGTTGGAGATTGGGTATTTCTCAAAGTGCCCAAGATGCATTATGCTTCATTAAAGGGTGGGAACAATAAGCTTGCTCATAGGTTTTATGGGCCATACTTGATCTTAGACAAAATTGGAGAGCTTGCTTATAAACTTCAGCTACCATCTTCTACTAGAATACATGATGTATTCCGTGTTTCACAGCTGAAGAAGTATGTTGGGCCCGATGTACAAGTATTGGAAGAGTTACCACCATTGGATGAGGCAAGACTGATCATATATGAACCTGAAAGCATTATTGGAAAGAGAGAGAAAGTTCTCAGAAATCGTACTCTCATTGAGTATCTCATTAAGTGGAAGAATTTGCCCATTGAAGAGTCTTCTTGGCAACCATCCACTTATGTTAGTAACTTTCCTTGGTTATTACAGGATGATATATGATGCAGTATGCAGTGACTGTGCAGAGACAACTTGCTGTATGAAATTTCTGCAGACAATAAAACTGTCCTGACTTCATTAAAATTTGATTTTAATGTTATGGGGTGATGCTTGGGAGTGTATACTTCATTTCTACACCTCATACGCCTCATTTGGACCAATATATCAAAAATTATGGCAGTTTTAGTGAATCAGCCCTGTTTGGACAACAGCTAGTTTTCTCACAGTTTGGCAAGCAAAAAGGTCTTCTTCTCATGGACAGTGCTTTCTTATCACTTGGAAGATGAATGGGCATGATTACTATCGTCCTTGACTTGGATTTAGTCCATTACTTCTTGGTTTTGAGGACAAAACCATCTTCAAGACGGGATGGTTTGTCATGAAGGAAAATACAACATTAATATTTGCACCTTGGATTAATTCCAGCCTTTGTAAATTTAACCCTAGCCTATGTGTACATGTGTGAACAGCCCTTAAGTTTGGAAAGAGGGTTAGAATAAAAAGGGACTAGAGGCCAAAGGCAAGACATCTTTTGATCATTCAATAATCTTGGCTTTACCATTTTCTTGGAGTTAGCTTCTTCTTAGCTTTGAAGCACTCAGCCATGGCCGTCATGTATTCTTGAATCCCCAACCATTAATACATGATGAGGATGTCTTGGTGCAATAGATTTGTTAATTCTTTGTTGTAGCTTAGTTAATTCTCAATTTCAGTTAGATTTCATTCCATGGTTGATTGCTTTCATTACAGCATGTGTATTAGATGACACACCTATACGTGTAAGATTTGCACAAAGTATTGACTAAAGTAGACTTAGAGTCTGCTATCATAGATTACTACTGTTGAAGTTTTGCTATAGTGAACTCTATGGTGTTGTCATTAGAGATTGCCATCTAAATTCTATTGGAGAGGAAGAGAGGTTGACTAGGGCTATAGAGAGTTATGAGTTGACATGTACTTTATACAACAAAAAATTATAGGTTTAGGCCTGTTGACCTAAGAAAATTTGGGGTCTTTCATAAGAGAATTGGATAAAGAAAGTGCAGATTTTGTTTGCGCCAGGAGTGGATGAAGCAAATCTAGATTGTGTGAGAGACATTGTCATTTATTATTGTTGCAACTAGATATTTGGATTTTGCAAGGAGCTCGGATTCGTCAAAGAAAATATGGATTTTGTCAAATATATTATCATTTCTTATTCTTGTAATTAGATATCTAGAGTTTGTCAAAGTTGGGATTGGACTATAGAGTTGAACCTTCAAAGAAAGTTCCTCCCTCTTAGATTCATAATGTTGTTGTTTTTATGATTTGGTATGTCTTGGAGGATCTACAAACACTATAACAAGCTAGGGAGCTAGAGATAAGGTACACTAATTACAACTCTTCAAATGACAGAATGGATATTTATCCACTTGCATGTTTTTGACAACACCAGTAGTTAATGATTTGTGAAATCCAAGAGTTTTATGAAAGCTCCAATTATCATTTGCTAAATTGACAACATTGGTGGGCTAGCCTCTTCCAAACTAGATGTATGTAAATCGCATTGACAAGTCCAATGCAACCAACATAATCTCTATAGTGTGAGTAGGATATACCATAAATGTCCTCCAAAATTATAGATTTCTCAATATTGATGTACACACAAAGACTTCAAATCGGTTTGGTACATGCCAACATGAATGTGATGTCAATGGGTGAGTTTAAAGCCTTAGCTAAGGCTTAAGGCCAAGAGATAAATCCTTAACTTAATGATAAACAACCCCACAATATTGCAAGTGGAAAAAATGAATTGAGGCCTTGGGGATGGATTCAATTGATCATTTTATTCCAAAGAAGCTTCACAAACTCAACAATCCCATATCCTTTTACCTCTATTACATTCTTCACTTTGTTCATTCCATAATTCAACTTCCATTCAACTAGATTATGTAAATCCATTAACATCTCCCCAACCTGAGCTCATAGTCAATCAAAATATTAGTAATAGGAAAGAGTCGCACATTGAGCTAGGGGGACTCCTTTTTTCAAGAGAACATAATGTGCTCATACTAATCCTCAAGTTTTATAAAGATACACGGAGATGGTATTGAAGCATATAAACTCTCTATCTATGTGTGTGTGTGTGTGTGTGTGTGTGTGTGTGTGTGTGTGTGTGTGTGTGTGTGTGTGTGTGTGTGTGTGTGTGTGTGTGTGCGTGCGTGCGTGCGTGCGTGCGTGCGTGCGTGTGCATGTGTGTGCGTGCGTGCGTGCGCGTGCGCTCTCTAAGCACCAGCCATGACATACACTAGGCAATCCCTCATGGCCTCGCGGCTAGGAGCATCTAAGGCACATAAGGACAAGGGCTGAATTGAGGCTATACCTCATGCTTCAGTCTTATCACATACACACCCTCATCAACCTTTTTTATTGCATTTTTCTATCTCAAAAACCTAATTATCTCCATTTTTTCTCTTTTTTACTACTTTTTTGCTCAAAATTTATGAAAATTCAAAATTCTCAATTTCTACTAATCAAAACTACTTAGCTCCACTTCCATACCAGTTTTTATTTAATACAAACTCAAAACACCCAACAAAACCCCAAATTTCATCATTTTTCCATGAAAACTGCAATTTGCGGGTTTTGCGTGTTTTGCGAAAAAATTATGTGTCATTATAATTTCTGATTTTCATTATGATTTCTGAGAAAATGCAGCATGAGAAAGCAAGAACAAACATTATCAAGCATTTCAGTTAAGTATTTTTCATAGAAATGAAGAAAACGCATACCTATGCATAAAAACCCTCAAATTGGGACCATAAGCCGGCATAATAATAAATAGGAAGGGAAGGATATTGTGGATTGTAGAAAGTTTACACACACAAGTAGATATATCATTGAAGAAATTCACAAAAATTGGAGATCCAAATAAAGTACACCACAATAGGGATAAGAGCAAAGACTTACTACATGCATCCATACAAAAGAAGAGGTAAGAACCAAGTGTATTGTAGGTGTTAATGAGCTCACCTAGTTATTATCGTCAATCCATACAACATATCTACCTTATTGGCATCCATATCAAGTGGACTACTTAGCAATGGTTGCATGCAGATTGTAGAAGATGAATATGGTGGAAAAATGTTGAGAGTATAAGGAGCTAGCCCCAATGACACAAAAGGAACCAAGGGAAAGCTTTATATAAGTGCAAATCTAATATTACAACATTAAAGGAGAGAGGCATGTGCAACTTAGCATGATTATAGGAGTTATAGGATAAGATTCATAATGTCTACGATAGTAGAGTCCTACCTCTCAAATGTATTAGCTGAAGCAACTCATAGACCTTTGTATGAAGGATAAGACTTCCATGTCCACCCACCCACTTAAATGAGTTTCATTCTATTTTCAACCACTTGTCTTCATAGAGGTTTGACTTTAAGGATAATATTCCCCCCTTGTTCTTGTTGGTTACATTGCCTAAGTCATGGGATACATTCCATATTACCATGTGTGCAAATGTGCCTATTGATGGGCTAAAATCACAGGATGTAGAGAGTGCATTATTGAATGAAGAGATTAACAAAAAGAATATGAATGCTTCCCACAGTTCCAATGCTTTGACAATCATAGGCAATAATGGTATGAGTGGGAATGACTACTGTGGGAGAGACTCTCAAAAGTCTTATTCTCACTCACATGGACAATCTTGCAATAAGTCTTAATGTTTCCTAGTTAATTGATACCTCGTCCACCTATGCTCAATAGTGGTTGCTTGATTTAGGGCTTTATTTCATATTATCTCTCATCAAGAGTGGTTTCTCTCCTATCACAATATGACAAGATCTATCAAATTGGGTAATGATTTGACATTGGATTGGATATTATTGGTATTAGAGATGTCCACAATTTGCTTTAGGTGATATCTTTACTTTGCATGATGTACACCATGTTTCAACTGTAACCTAAGAGCCTACTTTTCGTTGGATAGTTGGATGATACAGGTTATGTTGTATCATTTGGGGATTCCTCATGGAAGATTACATGTGGGAATCTTATTCTAACACAAGGTACTAATTCTGGCACTGTTTATCCCTTACTTGTATTCGGGTTGATTGACCATGTTTTGGCAGTGGATGTAGTACCACATGTTTTGGGTTGCCTTGGGTACAAGTCATTAAAGTGAATGAAAATCCTTACCTGTTTTTAGCATCTTCCAGCCCTTGACTATAAATGTTTTGATTCTTGTGATCATTGTCTTTATGGTAGCCAGACATATAGTTTGCATAAGAAATATACATATGGGTGAGCCTCTAGCTCCTAACCATTCTAATATTTGTGGACCTATGCCTTGCAAGTCACTAGATGCCATGAAGTATTTCATTAATTTCATTAATGACTCCTCAATAAGATCTAGGCATACCCCGTAAAGTAGAAATTGGAAGTCTTGGCTACATTTCAACATTGTCTTACTTTTGTTGAGAACCAATTTGAGTATAGGCTGAATGCCTACGATCTGACAATGGGAAAAGTATGTATCTAAAGCCTTGATGTGGGTAGCCTTGTGATAAGACGTGTATTTAGCATCAATTGGCCACCCCATACACCCCACTTTAGAATGGTATGGCGATTGAGCATATGAATAAGATGATTCAAGAAGAACGAGTCTATAGTATGCTTACATAGGCATGCTTATCGTAGTCCTTTTTGTGTCGAGGCAATTACTACTACCATCCATTTGATTAATGGATCCCCATGCACCCCTCTTGACTATCAGGTTGCTTAGGAGATATGGTCTAAAAAACCTCTTTCATATGCTCATTTACAAGTCTTTGGTTATGAGTCTTTCTACCATGTTCCAAAGGACAAGTGCAATAAGCTAGATCCTACATCCATGAAATACATCTTTCTTGGTTATGGGGATGCAGTTGAGATGGGCTATTACCTATGGGATCTGCAAGCTCAGAAGGTCATCTACAACTATAATATTGTTTTTCATGAGAAGAAAATGCATGTTGCTTGTTATTATATAACCAACTAGACAACCTATAGAGCAGTGGATGCTCTAGTGGCCCCAGATCATGATGTTAAACAAGATGTATAGGTCCCATAGACTATTTTGAGGTGATTTACTAGAGATAGATGTCAGCTTGATCGGTGTGTACCCTCTATGGATTATGTTTTGGCGATAGATGTTGGTGAGCCTCTTACTTATGACGAGGCCATGTGCGAAGGTAATTGTCACTCTTGAGAGAGGGCCATGAAGTTAGAGTATGACTCACTATAGAAAAATCATATGTGGGATTTGGTTTCTTTGCCTAATGGAAAGTGTGCTTTGCCATGCAAGTGGGTGTACAAGTTGAAGAGCACCCCGAGATGCCCTAAGCTAGCCTATAAGGCTAAATTGGTTGCTAAGGGCTTTAAGCAAGAGCATGGTATTGACTTTAATGAAATCTTCTCTCTTGTAGTCAAGATGACTAACCTACACTTTGTTTTGGCTTTTGTTATGCAACTAGGTATGGACCTCTATTAGATGGATGTCAAGATGACTTTTTTACATGGGGACTTGCATGATGAGTTTTATATGTAGTAGCTTAAGAGCTTTGAATAAAATATAGGGAACACCTAGTCTGGAAGTTAAGAAAGAGACTTTATGGCATTAAGCAAGCGCCTAGGGAATGGTACCACGAGTTTGATGCTTTCATGCCTTCGTAGGGATATACCCGCAATGATATGGATCTGTGTTTATACGGAAGAAAGATCGTGATGGTAACCTTATCATTTTGGTACTCTATGTGGATGATATATTTATTGTTGAGAGTACTCATGATGATGAGTTGGATGCCTTGAAAAGTCAGCTCAAGAATAGCTTTGAGATGAAGGACACGGGACAGTCCTCACATATTCTTGGGATGTGCATCACATGCGATCACTCTAAGGGGCTCCTTTTCTTGTCACAGAAAGAGTATATCTAAAAGGTTCTTGATTGGTTTCATACGAGGGGTGTTAAACCTATTGGCTATCCTTTACCTTCCCATGTAAAGGCTAGTTAGAATGATTTTCCATAGTCTAATGAGTAAAAGGTCGAGATAGCCAAGATCGCTAATGCATCTGTAGTGAACAGTTTGATATATGCCATGATTGCCACTCATCCTAAATAGCATTTTAAGTGGGAGTGAGGGTTGTGGCACACTATATGGCTCCACCTAGCAAGTGACATTGGGATGCCGTGACGGGTATCATAAGTTACCTTAAGGGCAATGCAAATATGTGCATATGTTATAGTGGCCAAGATACATGAGTCATTGGATACATTGACTCTGACTATGTAGGACATACGAATAGTAGGATGTCCACCTCTGGCTATGTCTTCACCTTTGCTAGAGGCACTATTTCTTAGATGTCCACAATGCAGAAATACATGACCCTATCTATTACAGAGGCAAAGTATATAGCAGCCACCCACTGAGATTTACAAAGAGGCTCTCTAGTTAGGCCATCTGGTGGACCTTGGTATTAGTGATGTGGTCCCTACACTATATTTGGATTTTATGAGTACTATTCAATTGACTAAGAATTCGGTCTTTCAAGCGAAGAGAAAGCACATTGAGATGTGTTACCACTTTATTAGAGAGGTCGTTGAAGACAAGTCTATCGAGCTTACAAGATCTCAACTAACCAAACTCTTGTAGATCTACTCATTGAAGTCTCTAAATGGAGTGCTTTACCTTCCTTAGGAAGCTAATGGACATTGGATGAGTAACGTCTTTCCTCATCATGTTGTTCTTTATGTACATTTGTACTTTGTCAATTTTTTATTGTTCTCTCCTCACTAGGGGTACATTCGCCTTTTAGTGAGAGGTTGCTGGGGATAAAGACGCTTGTGTCTACATTGCCCATGTTTTACTACACTCATAGTACTTACACACCTGTATGCTGCATGTGGTGGGCATCCATCATTGTCACTTCATTCTTTATTATTTCAATGACTAATAGAATAAGAAAGGCTAATCACACATTGTGATTGTTGGAGTTCCTACATCTTGACTCTCTCTCTCTCTCTCTCTCTCTCTCTCTCTCTCTCTCTCTTCATCCGCCATAGCTCACACCTCTAGTGTTTCTGCTTACTTGTGCTCTCACTTGGGCTTCCTCCACTTTTTTGCTTCAATCTTTCTTTTCTGAAGGATGAAAGCTTTATAAAGAGGATGAGAGAAGTATGGAAAAAGAGTAGAAGCTAGGGGGTGACTTGATTAATAATCAATCAGATGTGTCAAAGTTGTGAGCAAAGTCACTAAAAACCATGATAAGTCTGGAGAGCATAAATGAGAGAGGCTAGAGGTGCCAAATGTAGGGTATCTCTATATTCTAACTTTATGCTAACCCTAATTTTGTGGTTCTTCACCACTTACTCAAAGAGGTGGATACTCACATGGGAGAAAAGAATAATTTAAAGTTGAAGCTACAAAGATACAATTGGAAGGGAAGTGATACTTTTGAGAGATCCACCTTCTAGCTATTGGAGATAAAGATGCATGTGCCTATGTTGCCCTGTATTTTACTACACGCCTCGTGATTGCACACTTATACATGGCAAGGGGTGAGCACCCATCCTTTTCACTTCATTCTTTATTCTTTTAGTGACTATTGAATAAGGGAAGGCCGATCACACATCATGGCTCTTGGAATTCCCACATACAATGTCTCTCTCTCTTGCTCTCTTACTCCATTTGCCATAGCTCATGCTTTTGCTTCTGTACTTCCACTTGGGCTCTACCTTTCAACTAGTATTAAAGTAGGCATTCAAGGAGCTTCTTCATCCTTTATTTTAGTCTAGATTCAAAGCTTTAACTCAGGGTTTCATGGTAGCCATTGTTTCTTCCTCTCATGAGGTATGAATTGAGTCTTCTCTTCTCCCGGTTTATTCCAGCTTGCTCTTAACTTGTTAAGGACTTTTCCAAGGCTTAATTGAGCCTTATTGAGTGCTTATTTAGCTAAGAAGTATCCATTCTATCCATTTTGGATACGGAGTATGTCGTAAAAGTCATGGATAGCTATGGTGGCTTGATAGCACTTTTGTACTTTGGCCATAATATTTGCATATATATATCAAATTTAAGTGTTCTATAGCTAGAAATGAAGAGTGCAATGAGAGCTATGGATCTGAGCATTGATAAAATTGATTTTGTATACTTTTTAGCTCTTTGTTTCACAAAGAATAGCCCAAACAATTCTATTTTGGACAGTAAACAATGAGCTTCATTATGCATATTTAATGCCTCATGATGTTATTTTGGTACCTGGATGGTATGATTATGCTTTGGGATACTAGTTGGATTGTTTAGAGCTTGATTAAATTAGATTTGCAAAGGTTCATTGCTGTAATAACAATTTGGGTAGCAAGCTATTAATAGTAACTTTATGCACCTAAAGTCTACATGCTATACTAGTATGTTACTTGAATGTATTAATGCTTAGCATTGCTACTTGGACCCGAATATGATTATGGATTACTTTACCACTCGGATTTGAGCTACATTGAATGCTTTGTAGCTTTGGCTTTATGCCCCAATTGCTTTAGTCTCACTAACATTATGGGTTTGAAGCTGTACTTGGGTTTCATGCTCTTGAATGTATCTTAGACTCTGGATGGGGTCATGCACTTGATGTCTTGGGCTTGTATTGCTCATTTAGCATTCAAATTTGCTTCAATTGGAGCTATTTGCTATTGGAATTCAAGTTTTTGATTCTTTATATAAAAGAACTTAGCTTTTTGAGATAGTGGGACCCTTGGTTCATATATATGCTCTCTTGAATGCTATTGGAATCAATTACTCCCACTTGTGGGCTGATTTGATTTCGTATGCTTTGGACATCGCCACTTACCTCTAAAGATATTTTCATATTTCTCCTCCTTAATTTTGCATGGTGTGTAGATCAGATGCTATATGCATACATAGTGAATGCTAGAAGGTCCCCAAGAATAAAGAACTCTACAAACCTTCATAATTTCAAGTACAAAGCAAAAGCAAATTTGCATGACATGAGACAAAAAGACAAATTGGGTGCAATCTCCCTCCATGCCTTGTGTGAGCATTTCACAAGGCATGTATTTATAGATTTATTTATCTTCAAGCTCAAAAATAGCCCACTTTACAAATAGCATGCTTTTGCTTTTGCGTTTGCGTTTGCCCAAATATAAAGTAAGGCGTTTGGGCATCCAAAAGTCAGCTACGCCCAAATACAAATATCAAATAATGAAATATTTAACCAAGCGCTTATGTGCATACAAGATAATAAATGTTTTGTTAAGCGCTTTAATAAATAAGTGCACTTAAATAAACATTGATGCCATGCCTTTAGTGATAAGGCACACACCCATCAAAAATAGTAATTCTTCTAGGCATTTGGATTCACTCCATCGCCCGGTGCTACCCAACGCCATCGTCTCCTACTCTACACATCAACTGAAGCATTTACAATTGTTAGAAAATAATTAGATAAAACACAACAAACGTGAATACCTAGCAGTCTTCAGTTACGAAATAATTAAATAGGTTGGAGCTCTGTCCTAACCTTAATTTAATTCGAGGGTGCACTCTAAACTCATAAACTTCTATTAATTTAATATGTATTTTACGAAATCACCCGCTATGGAATCAACCATGTGCACATTAAATTAATCTAATGTCCAAAAAGAACAGGCATCCGCGTTAGGTTCTCGCGCAAGGAATCCACCCTGTGTAAGAGCCCCGACAATAAATAGTTTCATGGAATCCATCGTGAAATATGCCTCCTAGCATCATACCCGTGAGGTGGGATAGCAATTGTCCTCAATTGCTATTAGCTCAATGTGGAGTCTACAGTGAGGGATAAGCACTTAGGTCATGGGCATGCATCCATTGGGCCTCTTCAACAATATGATTTTTAATCTTAGCCAAATACCTAGAATATCTACGGCCAATTCTAGTGGTCATAAAGTCAGTGTCTAGAATAGTTTCAGGTTCAAGGATTTCAGTTTTTTCTTCTAACAAATGAGGGTTTTCATAGACAGGGTGGATAGGTAATTGGCCTCTAAAAGGTCATAGCAAACTGATATGAAAAACATTATGGATCTTCCAATGTTTGGGTAGTTCTAATTTAAATGCATTGTCATTGATCTTGTGAATTATTTTGAAAGGTCCATAAAACCTAGGTGCTAATTTAACAACAGGGTGTTTCTCAACACTTTTCAATCTTCTCTTTTCAATGTGTAACCAAACATAATTATCAACAATGAAACTCATGGCTTGTCTTTTCTTATTAGCTTGTTTAGTATATGATTGTTGGGATTTCGCAATCATATCTTTAACTTGAGCAAAAATAGTAGCATGTGTATTGGCAATATCATCAACAGCTTTAACTTTATTCGACAATGATGTAACAAGTGTAGGCAATCTATGTCTATAAATGATTTCAAAAATGTGCTTTTTAAGTAGCTATGTGTGGTGTATTATTGTATGCAAATTGAAGTAGATGTTGTGTGTCCCATGTTTGTGGTTTTGAAATTGTGTATGCATGCAAAAGATCTAGAATTGAACTATTTGTAGCTTCTATTTGCCCATTGGTTTCAAGATGGAATGCTGATGAGAAATCAAGCTTAGTATCCAAATTAGCAAACAAAGTAGTCCAAAAATCACAATCAGAAATAATAACTTTTGCCAAACCATGATTAGTGAAAACAGTATTCAAAAATAATTATGCAGCTTGAGATGCAATTAATGTTTTATTGCATGTTAGAAAATATACTTGTTTACTAAATCGATCTACTACAGTCCAAATCATATCATGATTAGCTTGTGTATTAGGCAAACCAATTATAAAATCCATTGAAATATGTTCCTATGGACAGTTAAGAATTAGTAAAGACATTAACAAATCATATTGCTTACCATGGTGTCGCTTGACTCTTTGGCAAATTAAACACTCAGAAATATCAGGTCCCATTTGCAGCCAATAAAATCTTCAACCAATGTTCTTAACATGGAAATAATACCTCTATGACCTTGATATGAAGAATAATGAATTTTGTGCAATACAAATTATCTAAATTGAACAGTGACACATAATCTTTTCTCATAAAACATAAATCCAGTTATTAGCAACTAATTTGTTCCAATCAACTTGAAAACTAGGGTCATGGTCATAGGTATCCTTCATAGAGTAAGGGAATCAAAGGATAGAACATAAATATTATGGATACTTGGTCTTCTACTCAATGCATCGGCAACAACATTTTCTCTTCATGGTTGATATTGGATACGTGGGTGAAAACTTTGAATGAAAACAGCCCATTGAATATGGGGGTTAGAAATTTGTGGCTAACTCAGGAGATGCTTGATACTTTGTTGGTCAGTTTTAATCATAAATTTAGATCCCATCAGATAGTGTTTCCATTTACGTAAGGCTTGAACTATGGCTAACAATTCTTTATCATAGGTAGAATACTTTAAGTCAAAATGTTTTAAGTTTACAACTAGAATAGGCTATGGGATGTGAATCTTGCATGAGGACAGCTCTTATTCTTGATCCACTAACATCAGTGACTACTAGGAAGAATGGCAAACTAAAATCAAGTAATTGCAAGAAAGGTACATATGTTAAAGCATGTTTTAACAAATCAAAAGACTTTTGTTGATTATTAGACCATCGATACACAACACCTTCTTTAACAATTTCATCAGAGGCAATTCAAACAATGAAAAATTTCTTACAAATTTTCTATAAAAGCTGGCAAGGCCTAATAAAGAATGTAACTCATGCACATTTTTAGGGATTGGCCAATTCAAAATTGTCTTTATCTTTTTAGAATCAATGCTAATACCATCAGAAGAAACAATGTGACCTAAGTATTCAATCTAGGTTTGGAAAAATTCACTCTTGACAAGGTTAGCATATAATTTATTCTCTTTCAACAATTTGAAAACTAAATATAGATGTTCACAATGCTCATTCTCATCCTTACTGAAAACCAATATATCATCAAAGAAAACAATCACACAATTCTGATACTTCAAAATTATATGATTCATCATACGACTGAATATAGCTAGTGCATTGGTCAAACCAAAAGGCATAATAAGAAATTCATAATGACCAAACTGAGTTCTAAATGCAATCTTAAAAATGTCAGGTGTATTCAAGCGTACTTGATGATATCTAGACTTGAGATCTATCTTACTAAAAACAGTGGCCCCTTTTAATTTATCCATAAGGTTGCCTACAATAGAGATCGAATATCTATTCTTAACAATGATTTTATTTAGGGCATGATAGTCAATGCACATCCTATAGGTATTATTTTTATTCTTAACTAATAGGACAGGTGTACCAAAAGGAGAACTATTGGACCTAATGAGTCCTTAGTTCAACAGTTCCTCAACTTATGTTTGGATTTCTTTTTGTTCAATCTGATTATGTCTATAAGGTGCTTTGCATGGTGGTTGAGAACCTGGAAGTAAATCAATGTTATAGTCTTTAGGATGTGTAGGTGGTAAACCAGGTGGTAAATCAGCACAGCAAAACAATCTTTAAATTGTGAAAGAAATTGTGCATGCCTATGATGGATCTTATTTTCCTTACCTTCAATTTCATTCACCCATACTAAATATGATTTACTACCTTTTCTCAACGCACGTTTAGCCTTTATGTGACTAAGCAGTGGAAACTTATCAAAGGTGTGCAATCCATGTAATGTGATTTGGTTTCCGTTAAAAGGAATTTTCATAGAATGTGTGGAATAGTCTATGTCAGGGTTATATTTGTGACGCCAAGGCATCCCTAAAATAATATCACTAGCTTGCAAAGGCACAATCAAGAAATTTTTTCGCTCAACATAATCACTGATTTTAATCTCTAAATCATGTACTTCTTGTATACCATTGTATCTAGTGCCTAAGAATGCAACCTTTATGTGATAATGAGTTGGAATAGTAGATAAATTCAATTCTTTTACCAACTTTGTGAAAATAAAGTCATATGTGCTTCCATCATCATGCAAAACGATCTTTTCTTGACCATGCACAAAACATTTGATTGTTAATATCAAATGAGGATTTGACATACCTGGTAAAGTATCTGAAGCGTCGTCGATATCATCATCATCTTCAGTGAAGTCTGGCATATCTTCATGGTCCTCATTATCAGTTGCTCCCAAATGATTAATTTGAATAGCTTGCTTCTTTGACTGACAGTTCGCTGCTAAGACTCCAAGCTGATGACACTTGTAGCAAATCATAAGATTTGCTTTGGAGACATTGTTGGTAAGGGTTGGAAGTTTGGGTGTATTGGGATTTGGCTGGAGGGAGGGCTTAGGGTGTGAATTTGTATTTGATGGTAAAGTAAGAGGTCGGAGTCCAAGGTTTACGGAAAAAAGAAGGAGCAAAGCGATTTTGATTGAATTTTCAGAAGTTAGAATTGAATTGCGTTGTACCAAAGTTACCATTGACAAAAAATTGTTGCAGACGCTTTTCTCGTCCACAAATTTTATTCTCCGCATCATGCGCTAAAGAAATTGCATCCTCCAAAGTCTTTGGCTTGAACATATTCATTTCTACATAGAAGTGACCAAGCAAATCGGACATGTACTTGCACTTATGGTGGGTCGCCTTAGGAACATCTTCAAGCATTCAAAGTTGAAGTAAGGCACTCCAGAAACGCTCAGTGTATTGCGGAATGAATTCACAATCTCTTTGTTGCAGGAGATCCCACTATTTGATGGCTTTCTCATGGAATTGAGATGAAAGGAATTTTTGCAAAATTTTCTTTTGAAAGGCTTCCCAAGTAGAGGGACAATCAACACTCTTGTGGACAATAGTCCACCATAATGATGCTCTGTCTGCTAGATGGTTAGTGACACATTTAAATTTATCTTTTTCAGCATATTGTTCTTTATGAAAATAGTTGTCAAATTGACTAATGAAAGCAAGAACAAATTTGCCATCATGCTGCCCATTAAAACTGCAGAATTTAAAATTTCTTTTACTTATCTTGGCCTCTTTCCTAAGAGCTTGTGCATCGAGCATTGCATCAATAGTACGTTGAATGACATCTTCAGGTCGCGCTCTGTCTTGCTCGACAATGGATTGTTAAAGTGCAGTCAATTGTATTTGCAAGTTTTGAACTGCCCTTTGTGCTTCTTGAAGCTGCATCATTATGAGATCCAATTCATGTTTCATAGTCACCTCTGGCAAATCGCCTTCGCCTATAAAATTATCCATGTTATGATTCGACATCCTGGTTTTGATTGAAGATCTATCGCTTGTCCTCTAGTCATGTATGAATAAGATCACCACGAACTTGCTTTGTTTATTAATATGCTTTTGCTTTTACGATCTTGATTTTCTTGGGTATGACAATTAAAAATGGTCTTCTTCCAAGCAAAATAGTCTTCTGCATAGACTGCCTGTAATAGCCTACTTGCTGTAAATCAATTAAGCCAAGTTGCAGATGGGAACAGGGGCTTATTGAAGCTTCAAAACTAGTTCGGGAGTATCACAATGTGAGCACCTACTTTATAAAGTGTTAATGGTTAAGCTTTTAAAAAGCTTAATTCATTGGAATGATCCACACAGGATGACGGCATGTGTTTGTGGGAATCGACGTCAACGAGTACATACTTTCGCCATGATTCATCAATTTTGTAGAGCTTATGCTCCCTTTAAGCTTCTCAAGCTTATATAAAATGTAATGGAGGGAAATATCTAGTGTCACACTGACCTAGGTATAAAAGGTGTGAAGGACACTGGCATGATACTATTTTTTATAAATATACATCTGTCCTTTCACCTTCTTCCCTATCCTTCCATGGCTACCAGCCATTTCTCTCTCCTCTTCTTATCTCTCTCTCTCTACTCCTAGTCTTTCTCTCTCCTCATCACCCTCTTTCTCTCTCTTTCTCTTCTCTCTACAATTCTTCTCTCTCTTCCTGTAGTCTTTATCTCTCTTCTGCACTCTCTCTCTCCTGTCTCCTTCATTACAATGGTATTAGAACTTAGGCTTCTTGATCCCAGTTTGGTTACATTTCAACTAATTTTTCCTATTTCTTTAATCAGGTCATCTATGGCAGACAAGTACTAAGGGTACAGACTTACATGTAGTGGTGCATTAACCAGTGGACATTCCCAAGGAGAAGACTGACTGCATTGAAGGCCTTCTCAGAAGTTGGAAGTAAAATGGAGGCCGATCACTAAAATTGACATGTTGTTTTCATTCACATGCTATTTTGAAGGGACAAGCCCTATTTCCCACAATTTGATAGCGTATCATCTTTGATGAGACGACGAGCCCTCTCAACTTTGGGAAATACGGTTCACCTTTCTTCACATCGAGCTCATCTGAACCTGACTCAGAACACTTTTCCCTATCTCATTGTCATTGCCATGGAACATCCCCTTCCTGTTGCACCTCAGCCTCTTCAACAACTCCCTTCAAGGTCCTCTACTCCCCAAGCTATGGTGTCTGTCTCGTCTACAGTACCTCTCCCTATCACATAACCTCTTCTCAGGATGTGTTGCTTCTGGTGTCAGAGACAAATTTGGGCCTTCAGCATTTGAAGGTTTATGTGGACCATTTCCATCAGAGGTGCTTAAGAATGGGACTGCTCATGGAATAAGATCCAAATCCCATGTGGCTGTGATTCTTGGGCCCTTAGCTAGGGTATGTTGCCTGGTTTTCGCAGGCTTTCTGTGCCGGCGAACATCTTCACCACAGTTCCTCGCCAAGAGGTCGCATGTAGAGGACAAGTATGTTTTTGGGCCATTTTCTTTTGAGACGGATTCTGGAGTATGGCTGGCAAATGGAGTATGTCCCCATTTTGGGTATCATGGCCACAGTCACATTTGAGGCATTAATTCCATATGCTGTTGTAGTGGGTGGTACACCAATGTTTGCTCAATGATCATTTCCTCTGCTCTGCTGCGCTTCTTTTAGTCTCCCCCGGAGTGTCTCCAGCTTTCTTGAGGTGGGAAGGCCCAAGGCTGTTAGTGCCCTCCGCAACTCAAACTTGTCCATCTCATCAATCTGTTCATTAGTAAGAGGACCACTCAAAGATCTGGGTAGAGGAGAAGGGGCAGGAAATTGAGATAGCCAAAATGCTACTCGGTTCTGATACATTTGAAGTCTATGTTCGGAACTGAGCGACTGACAACATTAACAATCTGTGACACTGAAGAGTTCGACAAACGAGCAACACCTGACTTGAGCATATTTGCTATGGTGCCCTGTCCTCTTCCTAATGCGTGCTCGAAAGTCATCAATTCATGTATGATGCAAGCGCCAAATATGTTGCTCAACATCATGTGACTCAGCAAATTCGTGATCATCAAGTATGATAGACTCATACAGTTCTTGTATATTATCATGAAGAACCCTTACATTTGGATCAAAAGGACCTTTGGATTGAAGAGATGTCAACAAATGTTTCTCCAAATCAACAGCCTTTTGATAGTTGAGAGCAGCCTTCGATGCAGTCCTCGAATCACCTGGATGAGTCATGGTCCATCGGCCGCACAGGTACTCCTTCTCCCCTTCTTGCTCTCCGCTGCTGCTACAACACAGACAATTGCCTCAGTTGGAGAGATAGGTGGAGATGATAATGGAGACGCTACACTTCAAGCTGGGAAGGGATCTGCTCGGATTTGATGAGGGCAAGGGGAGAGAGAATCAGAAAAGAAAGAAACAAAGATCGTGAAGGCTGAAAGGGGAAAAAGAGTAGGAGGAGGAGGAGGAGGAGGAGGAGAGGAGAAGGGGAAGAATGAGAATGAGAATGAGAGAGAAGAGAGAGGAGAAATTGTAGCCTGCAGCCATGCACCGTGCAGAGCTGCAGGGCTACCTGTTCCCAAACCTATAGGCCATGATCCTTGGAGGGCTGAAGCCTGAGAGGAATAACTAGAATCTCCATTTGAATGGACAACAGAAGGCAGTAAGGGTCCATTCAAGGAGTCACTGAAGGATGATTTTGGCTGAACAGACTGAGAATACGAGACTGCTCCAAAGGCAGGGATTGAACTCTTTGAAGGAGGAATTACTGAACTAGCCCCACTCGCCACCTTAGGACCACTTTTTTTTACCCCTTTCTGTTGAGGTGGTCCAAGGGACATCCGTGGGACCTGCCTAGCACGGATTAGTCAAGCCGTAGCTGTTTGTTGGCCGTAGACAGACCTTTTCAAAGCATCAGTCCAGGACAGAAATGGAAGCATGAGTCTGCCAACTGACATAAATGCAGACCTGAGTATGGAGGCCTCTTGTAGGTGTATGTGGGTTGGGTAAAGAACTGTCACAAAAGAATATCAGGATGTGGACTGTTCACAGCTGCAGTAAATGCATGTGCTTGGGGTTGTATGGTCACTACTAAAGCAGAAGAAGTAAATGCATTGATTTGCTGTTGACTTGCTGTGGTTGCAGCTCATTTGTGATTGTGGTTGTAGCTGTGAATGCATTGTGATGATGGTGCAGCAACAGGAGCTGCAATAGATGATGCATTAACATTATGCCGAGCTGAGCAACAATAACAATTGGACTGGAAGCAGTCCCACAGCTGATAATCATTTTCAGGAAGCATTGTTTAGAAAACAGTCCATAGTTGACAATAGCAATGCATTTTCAGGATCTTAGCAATGGCCAAGGACCATTTGAGGACGATCAGATGCTTGGAGAGCTCAGCCAACTCTACAATACCTTGCACGAGCATGAGACATGGTTCTCTAGCAGACCCAAGCAATTGAATGTGAAAGCCAAGCAAATGCTCATTAAATTGATACCCATGGTCAATGCAGAGGCTCAAGGAGATCTCATGGAATCTTTGAGAACCTTGTGTAGCAATGGTATTAATCTTTGGCAAACTCTTCGAGGGAGAAAGGGAGTTTGGCTGCTCACATCATTATTAGGATGGCTATCTAAGCGATGACAACAGCAAGATGAATCCACTGCAACACTACTCTCCATTCTTAATGCAGAGGTTAATGCCAACAAATGGGCATGGATAATTGCGAGTGCAGGTGGCCTCCCTCCATTGGTCAATATACTTGAAACGGGTTCTACTAAGACCAAGGAAGATGCTGCTATTATACTTGTTAATCTTTGTACTCATAGTAAAGAGGTTTGAGATTGTGTGGAGTTCATTGAAACTCATATGCTAAAGAACGCTAGATTCAAAAGGCAAATGCTAGCATTAAATGCAATTTGGTGCAATCATAAGGGGCAACTTCAGCCATCTTTACAAGATGCGAGCGTTTCATTGGAGCATCATGATGTGGAGACCCTTCAGTCCAAATGCAACAAGGCAGCCGATGCAGAGAATGAAAAATATATTGTTGAAGGTAATCTTTATGAGAGTCAAATGAAAAAAGGACTCCAACTCAAGGAAGAAGATTGTGGGCAAATTGTTGATCAAATAGAGCAAACTACTAATCATACTGCCCCAACCATAGTAAATACAAAGGATGATGCAATGAATGTTTTAGCATATGTAGCCTTGTATGCTTTTGAGCGCATCACGGGAGAATCAAAGACTCACTTTATGCTGATGGTTGAGGATTACATCCATAAGACACCGATTGACTTAGCCCTGTTTGCTTATGGTGTTGGGGATGATGACCCAATGGATAGCAGTGATGTCACTTTTCCCTTTGATCCGGGTGGACAAAAGGGGTGTTAAAAACTCTATGTAGGTCAGTAAGCATCTTGGCTAATCCTCATATCTTCATGATGATCTTTGGATGCAAAGGATGCAAGTTAAGTGCCATGTTTCACTGCAGTCTGCTTCTTGTCAGCTCTTTGTTTTGAGCTCTTTAAAATTCTAAATTGCTTACAGATATGTACCACTTACATCAGCTGATAGTACACTAAAAGAGCTTTCTACAAAACTATTAAACGCTTGGTTTAGTTCAGCCTACCCCAAACTTATGGCAGTTTTTCTACAACAGGGTTTGCAAGACAGCATGGTTATTCTATCAAGTTGCAATTCATGATTGCAGAAGAATGCATCAAGTCATCATCCTATGGTTCCACAATTGATGTATGCATCTGATAGTATGCAACCATATACATAACCCACCATATGAAGATTTGGAGATTGTAATATCTTTGTACACTTGCATAGAGTCCCATATCCTCTCCACTACAATTTCCTTACCCATGTAATAAGTCCCTCCTTCTTTGTTTTTGGGACAAAAACATCCAAGCAAGGATGGATTGTAATGGAGGGAAATACCTAGTGTCACACTGACCTAGGTATAAAAGGTGTGAAGGACACTGGCATGGTACCATTTTTTTATAAATATACATCTGTCCTTTCACCTTCTTCCCTATCCTTCCATGGCTGCCAGCCATTTCTCTCTCCTCTTCTTGTCTCTCTCTCTCTCTACTCCTAGTCTTTCTCTCTCCTTGTCACCCTCTTTCTCTCTTTCTCTTCTCTCTACAGTTCTTCTCTCTCTTCCTGCAGTCTTTATCTCTCTTCTACACACTCTCTCTCCTCTCCTTCTCTCTTTCCTGTCTCCTTCATTACATAAACTCAAACTTGATAAACTCTTGTCTGCTTCTTTGTGAGAAAAAAAAACTTGTGAAAGAAACTTCCTAAGTGGTCCTCCGCCTCTTGTGCGTGGCCCTTCGCAATCAGAGGATACATTAAGGGGTTCTTCACCTCTAAGAACACGTCTGTGTTGTTAGTTCATTGAGAGACAGCTTGTAGAGCCCATTCTTTGCAAGAGCTTTGCCCTCGCGCGAGATGGTAAGCAATTGGAAGCTCTTGATCTCAGCTTTGCTTTGATACCATTGGTGTGCAGATTAGATACTGTATGCGTACGTAGTGAATGTCGAAAGGCCCCCAAGAACAAAGAACTCTACAAACCTTCATAATTTCAAGTACAAAGCAAAAGCAAATTTGCACGACATGAGACAAAAAGACAAATTGGGTGCAATCTCCCCCCATGCCTTGTGTAAGTGCTTCATAAGGCATGTATTTATAGATTTATTTATCTTCAAGCTAAAAAATAGCCCACTTTACAAATGGCATGCTTTTGCTTTTGCATTTGCGTTTGCCCAAATATAAAGTAAGGCGTCCAAAATTCGCGCTCTGCTCAAATACAAATATCAAATAATAAAATATTTAATCGAGCGCCTATGCGCATATACGATGATAAATGTTTTGTCAAGTGCTTTAATAAATAAGCGCGCTTAAATAAATATTGGTGCCACGCCTTTAGTGATAAGGCGTGTGTCCATAAAAAATAGTAATTCTTCTAGGCATTTGGATTCATGCCATTGCTCGGTGCTACCCAACGCCATCGTCTCTTGCTCTACATATCAACTAAAGCATTCACAATTATTAAATTAAATAAAATCTAATAAAAGTGAATACCTAGCAGTCTTCAGCTATAAAATAATTAAATAGGTTCAAACTCTATCCTAACCTTAATTTAATTCGAGTGCGCACTCTAAACTTGTAAACTTCTATTAATTTAATATGTATTTTATGAAATCACCCACGTGCACATTAAATTAATCTGATGCCCGACAAGGACAAACGTCCCCGTCAGCTCTCGCACAAGGAATCCACCTTGTGTACTAGCCCCGACAATAAATAGTTTTACGGAATCCATCATGGTCACAAAATCCATCGTGAAATATGCCTCTTGGCATAATTGCGTGACATATAATAAGCATATATATCATCAACTTAGGCATAAATACATTATCAATTAAACATGTAAATGTCATTGAAAACATCAAATATATAAATGTTCTTAGAAAAATTAATAGCTAAGTACCCTCGTGACATTGAAGTCATAGAAAACCAGGGTTCTCCACCCCCCCCCCTCTCTCTCTCTCTCTCTCTCTCTCTCTCTAAAAAATAATGAGGTTGGTGAATCTCGTTAAGCATATGGTCTTTCTTTTATGGTGCTTTTGGCATCAAGCAACATTATTATCTTTTGACCTGCGTAACGGTCTTCTTCCAAGCTAGCATACTACCTTCTCCTTAGCAATTATATGCATCAAAAGATTACCAACCCCATGTATAGCTTTAGCCTCCTTCTATGTTGGCACATTCAACTGGTCTAATTATGCTATCATGGTTTTTGAAAAATGTTTATGTCAATTTGTTTAACCTATAAGAAGTAAATGATGGCCACAATTCTTGCAAATCAATGGCTTCCTTCCATCTACATCATGCTAGAAGCTACCCTCTTGGTTATGAATCATTTGTTGATGCCTACCTAATGATGCCATGCACAAGTACCAATCATAATGGTTGATTGCATTTGGCTTGCCTTGAACTTGCATAGCATCCATAATAAAAAAGCCAAAATATACACTTGTTAGTTTTGACTTGCAAGTGGGAAGCATCTAAAAGTAGCAAGATGCATATATGTAAGGAAACATTCAATGATTGGGTTGGTCTACTTCTTCTTTGGCATGTGCATCAAGTCTACTTGTGATGATGGGGCCTGTTGTGACTAAGGAAAACACAAGTTGTAAGTGAGTAGTGGGCAGACCGGTTGTTGTCTTTACATATGTCTGCTTGATGGTTTGTACTAAATAGTAGGTAGACTGGTTGTTGTCTTTTCAAGACCTTGCATCCACATTTGTAATCAAGTTAGTGGGCAAGGCATCTACTTTCAATCCATAATTGTAGTTTCAATAAAAGTCATTGCCTCACACTTGTGTTGAGTCAATGGCTAAGGCCAAGTCATAGTAGAAGAAGTATTTTTAGTGGGTAGACATTGATCAGTTGTCTAGTGAGCTCGTTAAGACCCCCAAGTCATTGAGTCTACTAGTCCCACTCTCGCTCAATGAGGACATTGAGCTTTCTCGTAGGGAGGGAGTTTATGAGGGAGGTCAAGTGCGCAAACAAGCATTGTAACAAACTTTCATTTTGCAAACGCTCAGGTGTTCCTCCCTCTACCTGAGCCTTGCACCTTCATAATACAACTATTTTCTTTTGCTCTCAAAACTCTCTTGCAAGCTATACTCTTTTCTAGCAAAGTGCCTACATGTGAACTAAGGTGGTCGGATTAATTGTGAGGGATCATGGTATCAACCGTGGGTGATGAACATAAACTTGGAAAAAGCACTCCACTTGCTAAATTCAGACTCCTAGTGCGTCACACTTAAAAGCCAACGCCAAAACCCCCCATGAGAACAGCTCCAAAGGCTTTTGACCACCCACATCCATTTTTCTTATTGGTAAAGTAGTTTGGGTTTGACAGTTCTAACATAAGTTCTCTCAGGAATCGGTGTTTGTGTGGAATCCCAGTGGACGATGCCTTCCGCAACTATGGCCATTTATTGCTGCTCTGCGCGCAACGTAAGGAGAGTATCAAACGCACGTGCTACTCTCAGGGGAGGGCCATCGTTGCATCTGCAAGGGGTCAGCTCCCTCCCTCTGCTCTTCTTCTTCTTCTTCTTCTTGTATCAATGGCTTCCAAGGTCTTTAGGCCCAGCTTCTGGTACTGGGACTGCGATGGAGAAAGCCCCAGCAGCAGCAGCAGTAGCAGCGGCAGCAGTGACCGCGCTGGCGTCGTGGTAGTGCTGGGTTGGATGCTCAGCAGGCGCAAGCATATCAGCCCTTATGTCCGCCTCTACAAATCCTGCGGTTGGGATTCCCTTGTCTGCCACCCTCAATTGTTCAATCTGTGAGTCTCTCTCTCTCTCTCTGTCTCTCTCTCGTTTTCTTCCATAGTGATAAATGGTATTAATTACCGTGAACAGTCAAATACAAGAGTCACACGAGAATCATATGCACAATAACGAGACCAAAGAGACGCCAGCATGCCAAGAAGCCTGGAAATGAGGCCCGCATACTGTATGATGCTAAACTGCCAGTGTAGGAGACCTCTCAAGGCCAATATGACTGTGTGTGTGCGTGCGTGTGTTAGAGCATACATGAAGTTAAGGATCAATACAGTGAATTAAAGACGAGGAGAGGTCGTCAGAGTATACTTGATCAGTCTGATTCAATAAGTTGAAGGGGAGGAGGAGTTGTCATCATCACCATCATCTCTGCCTCTACCACTCGATTGCACTTAATTAAATGCATTTTATACAATTCTGCCCTTAAAAAATTTGAGCCACGTGGCACACAGGATTATTATAATGTTCATCAACATTATCATAATCTCTCTCTCTTTCTCTGCGTGTGTGTGTTTTCGCGTGTGGGCATGCCCAATTGGGACCTCTCGCTATTATTATCATCATCATGAGCATCATCTTTGTATTCTTCTAATTGGGCCTCTGATTTTAGTTGTGAATCATTGTTGTTAATACGGCTGTTAAAAAGAATGGGTGCCACCTTTTTTTGTTTCTTGGGCGCCACAATCTTCTTCTTTCCTTAGATAAAGATATATACACCCAAGCACCCACAAGGGAGGCACGAGGACATTGGCATTGTTTTTCTGTGTAGACAGGATACCTGACAACCTACATGAACAGCAGAGCTTGATCACATTGAGACCCTCCTCCTTCATGACCATCAAAGAGGGGGACCAAGTCCGTGGGACTTGCACAAACACATCATGTAAAACAGGCGTTCAACTAAGTGATTTTATCAGCAAGACTTGGACCCATAATCTCATGATTTTGAGTCCATGTTCCCATCATAGTTTGTTGATGACATTCTTGCTTTTGTTCTTTCTCCCTCTAGAGGGGAACATTAATGAAGCCTTTCACGATCAATTGTTTCTAAGCCCAATTGGTGCTAGAATACTGGCTCAGTTTCTTTGTTTATAATGCACATTGTGTACACACATGAATTTAGTACTTGCAATTCGACCATTATGGAAAGAGTGACCTGTTGTGCAATTTGTCATCTTCTATGTCTAGATGTTACAATTTTCATCCTGCATTTGCCCATCAATTGCCAATTGAAGAGCTGAAATGTGCTTTCAAATTTTTTTTCTTCGAAATGTTGGCATGTACATGAAGTTTAATGTTTGACAAAGAGCATTAGTGATTGAATCATAAATAATAGCTACAAAATGTTCATTTTTGTCTTAGATGTGAAAACTTAGTTTTGTAGTGAAGCCCATACATTAAGATAGGGTTAAGTGTCTAGTAGAAATTGAATTGGATACACATTAAGATAGGGTTAAGTGTCTAGTAGAAATTGACTTGGATACACATTAAAATAGTATGTCCAACTGTGTAATTGAAATTCAAAAAAATCAAGGAATGGAGACTTTCTGCAGCACTGATTACTATTATGCATAAATGATTACATTGGAGAGGTTTAATGTGCTTAGTTTTGAATGGGCCCTAGAAGCCAACATTTTGTTGCATATTGTTCTTTAGGATACAGCCACCTTTGATGATGTCTTGAGTGTATCCAAAAGAGTTTATCTTTCAATTAAGAGTCTTGATTTTTTGGCCAAGTTGATGTAATAATCATTGATATATATACGCTCTCAAAGTTCGAAAAGATTGATTGTTTTCGATATGTTTGCTAATTTGTAATTTCTAACATTGGCTAAAATTGTGCAGTTTTTTTCCTAGCAAGGCGACTGAGTTAGCGTTGAGTGTTTTAGATGAGTTATCCAAGGTGTAAACCATGATCACTCAATTTACATATCAAGTATCATTGATTAGTTTATTTTAGGAAGACTAAGATGACAACTTAATATATCATTTTCTCAAGCAGAGCCTTAAAGAAAATCCAGTTCCCGTAGTGTTTGCAGTTTTCTCTGGAGGGCACAAAGCTTGTTTATATAAGATCATACAGGTTTGCTTTTGTCTTGCGATCACGTTTCATCCTTAAACTTGTACGATTCTTTATGTTTAGCGAAGTAGCTAGTAACAATGAATTTTCATGTCGTAAGCTATTGTCTCTATTTTTTGTCTATGTACTCAACTTTGTAGTCGGGGCTAAATATTTGGTGGTTGTTGTAGATATTGCTGGGGAAGTCTGAAGAAGTCAACAATGACTCGGTAATATGCTTTTACATTACAGTTTTAAGCTAGGCTTTCCATATGGTGACAGTTATTGGAATAGTAGAGATATGGTATGTGTAAACCTTATTTCGTTATTCTAAGCTGGAAATGGATGTTAGATCCATCCCTTTTTAATACATGATTAGTTTTTTTTCCAAACATGTCGAAACTATGTTCTCTTTTGGGTTGATAATATCATTATGTGCTACATGTATTGGTGTAAGGTAATGTTTTGGGTGCATCATAAAAGCGTGGAGATATGCTAGGTTTTGCAAAAGAAAACATAGTGTATGAACACGATTGAAACGTAGTGAACAAATATAGTAGCACAAAAAGTAAAATTGAAGAACGAAGATAAAATTGAATGGATGGATATATATACTCAATGTTCAAAGTAGAGTAGTCCAATAGCCAAATATTATCATAGGAGCAGGAATGAAACAGAGTAGTCATGGGTTAGTCAATGTAGTAGACTGATGTAGAAAGCTGTGCAGTGTGAATAGCATGGTTGCATGATGGTATCCGAAATGTAGCAAGACTCTAAAACTAGAGAAGATATACATAGCAATGTGCTGCCTAGTTGTAGTCTCCAGATGATGAAAGATGATTCTAGAGATGAAACACATAAGTGAAATGGACCACTGTGTTGGATATCAGTAGGGAAGCTTACAAAAATAAAACATAGCATGTAGGTATTGTCCAGGTGACAAATAGCAATAGGGCAGCTTGAGCAATTGCCAATGCAGTAGTCCTCTAGGGCATCATCATTAGGGAGATAGGTAGAAAAGAGTTATACAAGGGTTGGAGCAGTCGCAAAGGGGGTTAGAGTGATTGCGATAGCAATTGGAACCAAACCCAAATGGTGGTGGCCTCCAGATGATCATGGTAGCAGTAGTAGCAGATGGTCATGATAGCAGGAGAAGTGGTAGATTGTGAGAGGCTGGGATGCAAATGACTAAAGTTGAAGTGGTAGATTGTGAGAGGTTGGGATGCAAATGACTAAAGTTGCAAATGACCTAGCTCACTCTATTTATAAAGATGGAACCAATCAAAGTTTAGGGTTTTGCTTATGGTACATGAAAGTACACTTGTGCATTTGGATTTTGGAGCTGTTTAATGAGCTAATGAAGATTTAAGGTGTAATGCAAATTTTTAGCTCAATACCTCTCAAGCCCAAAACAAGAACCAAAATGGACTACCAAGCACATCTCACCCCTCTTTCCCTAAGAGGTCCCACCCCAAAGTAGCCAAGGCATTGGTCAATGGGTGTATATTGGTTGCCCAAGAACTTGCCTAGACTGTAGAGGTAGTTATTATTTTCCCTTAGGAGCCTAGAGGGCTACTTTAGAGAGGCCAAGGCATTGAACACAAGGTGCACATCAGTTGCCCAACGGCCTACAAGGGCCTACATAGGTGATGGATAAAACAATTTGAACCTTTTTTTTAAAGTTTGTGCCCATTGGGGGAAAGGGATGGTTGGCTTGTAAATCAGAAAATGGAGAGCATGTATACAACCACATGCAAGGATGTCAATGATGAAGTTAGAGTGAAGAGGTAGAAGAGAGGTATGTAGGTGATAGTTGTATGGGAGGTTGCTTGGGATCCAAAAGTGAATAGGGTGCTGATGGTGGGTGCTCTGGACAATGAAATGCATAGAGTACTGCTACATAATGAGAATGGTCATGCAATAAGGTGCCAATTGGATAGTGTTCCTTGTGGAAAAATTATTCACTCACCCAAGCATCCTTTTACAAAGATGAAGATCATGCAATGCTATGGGTAGGTACAACAAGGCAGCAATGACAATGTCGAGGACAAGACAACAATATCGAAATATAAAGATACTAAATGAATTGTAGAAACCCTCTCAACCATGGATGTTAATAACAAAAGAGAAGCTTGATGTCGGTCTTTGTGTGATGGCGAGTTTTGAGAACCAATATGAAATGATGAAGCTTAAAGTAGCGTGATGATGAAGGTAGACTTGGCACTCATTAGCTGGAAGAGCTGGAAGGATAAACAACAAGTATGACACTCAAAAAATGCTTGTATACGATCTTGGGAGAGGGTGTTAGCATGCATGTGTGCCATGTATGGTCATTTCCTCTCTCCAATAGGACGTGCAAGTAATGGAGTATGCTGAAGCTTCCTCTCTCTAACAAGACTCGCAAGTAATGGAGTATGTTGACAATGTGTTTGAGGAGGATGGAGCCTTGGCCATAAATAGGCTATCATCATGAAAAAGTCAGCCAGATTTGGAGCACACAATAAATTGGGTCGGCCACGCAAAATAATAATAGTTTGCCACAATTTGGCTCAAATAAATTGGCGCCCACAAATCACAATTGGAATAGGATGCCCAATCCACTAGTACAACACAAACTCGCAGATGAACCGATTAATTTGTTTAACATCCTCAATAAATACACAAATATGATAATGCAAACTTTATCACTTAATCTTGGATAGTCGACTTGATTGGCCCATCAATTGGTGCGCCTTGTGGTATTTCTTTAACTATATTGCTCTAATTTGAAGTACAAAGAGATATAGGCTGATCCCTCTTCAGATTCAATGCAATGGGCTGTCATAAATGACCAGCATCTGTTATAATCAATGTTATAATCAATTTACCCCTTGATTCAATCATTGATTGGGCACAAACTGGTCTTCAAGTTCTTGCATGCAGGCCACAATAAATTGAGAATGGGCTGCCTCTTGGATCATCTGCAAATTTCTTGCCTTTAGCTACTATATTTTAGTGTGAGGTCTTCAGTAATTGGGCAGGGATCCTGAGGTGGCTGAGAAACCCCAATTGCTACCACAAAGTAGGGTTTCAGCAGCAATTTCTTCAATTGCATGCCTCGTGGAGCTAGAAATTGCTGAGAACTGCTGGCAGCTGATTGGTACACGAGAGAAACTCAGCTGAAAGGAGTATCTTTTGAGTGGTAGCTCTGATGGTAATTCTGATGGCGCCAATAGCTCTGAAAGGGAGGTAAAAGCCAAGTGTGGTTGGTAAGCCCTTCTCTTCTGTTGCCATCTCTCATTGATGCAGAGAAGGTAACTTGCTGCCCTTGCCCTATTGCATTGCCGATTAGATATTGCCCATCTTAGAGCTCATCCTGCAGCTCCTTCCTCCTCCTTGAGCTCATGAATGTTGGAGTCACCCTCAGTGGGCCCCAAACAGCCTTTTCTCAGCTTGTGTAGGTAATTTTTAACAAGTGGCATCTTGTTTTGCCACTTGGAAGTCCTCTAGTTTAATTTCAACCATTAATTAATTAATCATTTCACATTGCCCAAGAATTTACTAGTGCCCATTCACAATTAATGTGCTAACCCTTGTCCTATCACATTGCGTGATTAGCTATTACCCATCTTAGAGCTCATCTTGCAGCTCCTACTTCCTTGAGCTTGTGGATGCTGGAATCATCCTTAGTGAGCCCCAAACAGCCTTTTCTCAGCTTGTGTGGGTAATTTTTAACAAGTGGCATCTTGTTTTGCCACTTGGGAGCCCTCTAGTTTAATTTCAAGCATTCCCTTAATGTCACCACTAGACATTGAATGGCCCAATTAATGGCCTAGACCCAAATCGACACTAGCCACCCACAAGTACTTGTCCAACATAACTTTGTATAACTTTTGCTAAGGTTACCCATTATCACTTAGAGTACTTGGGTCGTCACCATGACTTAACTGACTTGCACTTCCCATGATCACCTCACATGTGCACAACCTAATAATGCCAAAGCTAAGCACTAAAAATACATGTCCCAGAGACACAGAACCTTTGGTATTTGAATTTTGGGGCTGTTTTAATGAGCTCATGAAGATTTAGCGTGTAATGCATCTTTTTTAGCTTAACATTTCTTACCATCAAGAGCATATATACATGAACTAGAAAGCTTTGCAGCAATTAAGAGTCTGAAGTTGGAAACCATCCACAAGTCATTGCATGTATTGTGATTGCAAAGAAGTGTCACCATGTGGGCTCATTGTACCTGCTGTTCTTTCTTTCTATCTGTTCCCACTAGATGGCCCATCCTTATCTTACCCCTTTAAAATTCTGTCCTAGCTTGATGCTTCCTCCTTCGCTTGATGTGCTAATGTGGCAAAAGCTTCTTTGGTTAAACATGATGTGAGGTATTAACTCTGGAAGTTTCTCTTGAGCTTTATATAGGGTTTAGATGCATTTTTCTTGTATGATTTCAAATCAATTCTCTTTTTTGATTCAAAATTTTTGTCCTTCAAGTGTGTTTAAATGCAGCATTTCAGGTGTAATGTCTCTCAATGATGTTAGTTTTTCTATAGAGAGTAATTTACAGGATTGTTCTGATCTTTTAGGGGAGGTTTGAATTGGTGAAGAGGTGCCTTACTGGGCTGATGTTTGACTCAAGCCCGGTGGATTTTGTCAGTTATTTGGGAGCAAGATTTGTGAGCCACCAAGTGCTCACGCCTCAACCTGGCAGGCCAATACCTATTGTTTCATTGGGAGCTTATGCTGTTGGAAAAGGATTAGATGCAATTTTTCACTGTAGTTTTAAGCCACAACGATTTGATCTTTGGGAGAGTCTATACTCGATTGTGGTAAGAACTTGTATTGTTGGTTGCTAATTCATAGTGTGTATTCTTATTTTAAAGATTGAACAAGCTCTCTTCTTCCAGTCTTTTGAAGTAGTATTTTCTTTTGTTTAGGCAATGCAATGAACAAGAAGTGGTATTATGGGGGTTTGTGTATAACTTGGGTTTGCAGTCTCTTGCTAAGAATGTTTAGATTTGTTTGACTACAGAGTTTTCGATTTAAGTCGATGGTGCTGCACTCTCTGCCATTTTCGCTAGTTTGCTATGTACTGGGGGTTGGTGTCTAAATTATATTCTGTTTTTCAAGTTTGAACAAAATCTCTCTCTAGTCTTTGGATGTACATATATTGGTAGTATTTTGTCATGTTCAGGCAATGTAATTAACTGCAGGGGCTTTACAGTGGTTTATCTAAATTGGATTTGCAAGTCTCTTGCTAAAAATGTTTGGATCTGTTTGACTAGAGGGATTTCTCTATATACCGACTCTATTATGTGCTGAGGGTAGATGTCCAAAAATATGACAGATCTCTTATGAAACAGACTTGCCTGGTCCTCAGTATGTTTCTCACTTTGATTCATGTGGTAGTTATGTGTGTTTAATATCATTTTTCAATATGGATATCTTGTAAGTGGTGTACAATGGCCTATTTATGTGTAACACAAAAGTGAAGATGCTCAAACTGCATTTGATTTAACACTCATGACAGTTGATTCAGGTTGTAGGTCTCACTTACACATTAGGAAACAAGATCGTCATGCGCCTCTCTCAGTCATTGGTGGACCACTGGTCAATCTCTGTCTATGTAAGGTGAAATGGTTGTCTTTCTGATCAGCAGCATCTGATTCTTGGTTTCTTCATGTTTGAATCTACCTCCCTTCTTCTCTTTGGATCATACAAAACGTGGCTTCACTAGAAGTTTTGATGTGGTCAAGGCCAGTGACTTCATGAGAAGTTTTGCTCTGGTCAAGTTCCACTTGCAACCCCCCTTTCTTGTGATCAAAACCATGGACCTCACTAGACGTTTTGATGTAGTAATTTTCATCTCCAGCATCATTCCATGAGTGGCATGGGATGGGATGTGCTGAATCGACAGCAGAATTGAAGCTGAAACATAGCTTTCCTGAAGAAGCCCTCATAAAGGCTTTTGTGAGACTTAGGTGCTGCCAGGCCCTATGCAGAGGAAGGCTGGGCCTAAACCTTGCACTCCAAAACAATTTGGCCATAGTATCATAGATGTTCCAAACTTGTCATGGAACAATCTGAAGTTATGGGGTTCATGTGTCAAAAAATAACAGGTATACTTTGACATCATGTCAAAATAAGCGATGGTGCAGAGAGACAGTAGGGTTTGCGGTAACACTGTGTGTACGGCAAACTCAGAGTGAAGAGAAACTCAAAAACACAAGAACACGGAGATGATGTACTGAATAATGCCATGAGAAGAAAAGATGATACAGTAGAGATGATGCACTGGAACATGCTATGAGAAGAAAAGTTGATACAGTGGAGCCGAAGCTCAAAAGATAATTGCATTGTCCTGTGTGAATCAGGCAGTAGCACCTGTGGGAAATTTGCACAGCGAAGGGAGCGAAAGGTAGTCCTCCAGGCAATGGGCTATTGAAGTAATCACTGGAAGGTGAAGGACAACTATTGAGGAACCGGATCACAATCCTCTGATGTTGTCGGAGATGTAGAAGATGATCACTAGTTGTCGAGGGAGGAACTGCAGTCTCTGATAGCGGGGAGTGACGTGGGTAGCAAAACACAAATCCCAAAGTATCGGAGCTTTCAAACACAGGGAGAGCAGGCCAGATGTTCACAAGTGTGTGAACTGAAGAAGTGGTTTCTCAACACCTCCTCATAGGCCCAAAAGGGGATGAAGAAAAGGGAGCGAAGAGAGATACGGTGAAGAAGAAAAGAATCCCAGAGATCCAAGATTGCCACCTGAAAGGTAACTTGTAGTAAGTAGTATGAATTGTAGAACAATAGGTTGTATGAACAATAGATGGTACGCTGGAAGGAATTCGAAGGTCTCGTCACCAAGTCGTGGTTGAACCTCCAAGGCCACGATCTAGGCAAGCTCTGAAGATCTTGGGTATCAAGAGGAGAAATGACTGCTCGAAGACTGTCATCCCCAAGAGAAAATGGAGGGTGACGAACTTTAGGATGAGTAGGTGTCCCTCTAGAGGGTGGAGACGTAGGGGTCCCCTTCTGAAGTTGAAGAAGTAGAAGCCCCCTTTAAGGGCAAAGAGAGTACATCCCCCTCTAAAATCCCCTCTACGAAAGGGAATCTAAAAACTCATGGATCACGGACTTTGAACCATTTGATGATGAAGGAAGTGCCGCCAGTTGTGCCGAGGAAGGTATCTGGGTTATCGAAGAAATCGAATAACTACCAGAGGTGGCCTCTCAAACGCGAGTAGTTGAGAGTGGGAAAACGAAGGCTTAGACTAAGCCAAGGGTGGGCAACAACACTGACTCTCAATGGAGCAGACCGTGGAGCCGAAGTAAGAGAAGGGGTTGAACAATCACTCTCTCAAAGGAGCGGACTGTTGAGGGGACGGTATTCAACAACAATCACTCTCTCTTGGGGGAGCGGACTGCAAAATTGTAGGTTGTCGAGGTAGCATTCCTAAAACCCTAGAAGTAGAAGCAACCTTCGGTAGCGCATTGCGGTGGTCGCAAGGAGGCCGTGGTACCAGTTGATCCTCGTGTGGCTTGAAAGGGCTTAGTGCTCATTAGATGCGTCTTATTGCCTTGAGCATAAATATCTAAAAGCCAGTGGAGAATAAACTTTGTGGTCGAGAGCTGAGAGGTGGCACAACGAGTGCTTGAAGATAGATGCATTTACTCCGGCGGGGTAGGGAACAAAGGTCCATGTTGGCAAGCATTGGTGGGGGTTCTAGTGATGCCAGAAGAGGAGCACCCAGTGGTCTGCTGTCCGTCTACCTGTGGAGAAGTCATAGCACTAGAGTGTCAACCTGTAAAAGGGTGGGTGGGTGGAAGAGAAAGAGAAAGGTATCTTTGTCTCCTAGTGATGCAGCAAAAATAAAGGGGAAAACCAATAGATGATGCCGAACGTGCAACTTGTCTTTGCCTTCTCTAATGAATAGGGTCTTTAGCTATCTGAGCTTTTGCGCTCTGATACCATGCTAAAAAATAACATGTCTGCTCTGATACCATGTCAAAATAAGCGACGATGCAGAGACGTAATAGGGTTTGTGGGGAGTAACATAGTGTGTACGGCAAACACAAAGAGAAGAGAAACTAAGAAACACAAGAATACGGAGATGATGCACTGAATCATGCTATGAGAAGAAAAGTTGATACAGTGGAGCCGAAGCTTAAAAGATAATTGCATTGTGCTATTTGAATCAAATGGTAGCACATGTGGGAAATTTGCATAGCAAAAGGAGCGAAAGGTAGTCTTTCGGGTAGTGGGCTATTGAACTAATCACTGAAAGGTGAAAGACAGCTGTTGAAGGGAGCAGACCGTAGTCCTCTGATGTTATTGGGGATGTAGAAGATGATCACCAGCTGTCGAGGGAGTGAATTGTTGTCCTTTGATACCAAGGATTGACTTGGGTAGCAAAACAGAAATCCCAAAGTGTTAGAGCTATCAAATGCAGGGAGAGCAGCCCAGTTGCTGGCGCCAGGTGGATAATGATGACACTAGATGATGAAAGATGAGCGGGGCTGCAAAAACGCAAGTCCTAGCAGTCTTTGTGACAGAGGAGTGATGCTAGGTGATGGAGAAGAAGCCAGGCTGCAAAAACGAAGGTCCTAGCAGCCCCCAAGATAGACGAGTGATGCCAAGTGAAGGAGGCAGAGCTAGGCTGCAAAAACGCAAGATCTAGCAGCCCCTATGATAGACGAGTGATGCAGGTGATGGAGGAGAAGCTAGGCTGCAAAAACGTAGGTCCTAGCAGCCTTGGTGATAGACAAGTGATGAAATCACTGACGCTCGGTGATGCAGACTGTCACTAGAGGCTTAAAAAAACGCAAGTGAAGGTGGAATATCATGGAAAAGGGTGTTGACGCCAAGTAGATGGTGGTGACGCCAGGTGGAAAATGCTCCAAACGTAAGGCCTGATGACGGAACCGGGCATGTGAAGCAAAAGAGGAAGGGTGAAGGCAACCATGAGCCATGAACAGCAATGTCCTCCTAAAGGGATGTGAGGGCAGTGGAAGGGGCTGGTAAGAGAAGTGAAGTAGTGTACCTCGAAACGACATTTTGGCAGGTCCAAAATGGACCGGCCGTTTCGGACCAGGATGGAAATGGGAGATCGCCGTTTTGGCGGTCTTGCGGCCCACTTTGGGTGGTTATCTAGCGCTGAAACTCGTTCTTCTTCCGGACTTCGAACTTGTGCGCGCGGCACACCAGCAGCTCTCACCTCCTCCTCCTCGGACCTGCAGCTCCCGTCTCGGTCCTGCAGCTTCTGCCTCCTTTTCCTCTTTCTCTTTTCTTTTTCCTTCCTCTTCCTCTTCCTCTAAGCTCTTTTTCTTCTACTTCTCCTTTAGACTTCTTCTTCTTCTTCTTATTTATTATTTATTATTATTATTATTATTATTATTATTATTATTATTATTCCTTCTCCTTCTTCTTCTTTTTTCTTTCTTCTTCTTCTCGAATCTCGTTCTCCTTTAATCCATTATCTAGGTCATGACTCCTAAAGGCTAATTATATCATGGCGCCGGATCCATATTGGAGGCACGCCACTCCAATCAAGGGATATGAGGGCTGCGACGGATCAAAGAAGTGGCGATGTAACTATTATGGATTGGAGAAATTGGAGAGTGTAACGAGCGTAAAAGGCCACTTGGCTTGCGTTCCAACAAAGATATCGGGCCTTGTGCAAATGTATCGTTAGAAGTAACAGTAAGTCTCCATCTTTGGCATTGAAAGCATATAGGCATTGAGCTAGAAGAGGATAAATTGACACGACATTGGGCTAATGAAGTACAAGTGGGGCAAAGAGAGGCTAGTGGGCCTAGTGGTGCTAGCCAAATTGGAGGTGCGAGTGGCCTATAAAAAAGAAGTGCATCCATATCCGTATTGGGTCCAAGTGCAAAAAGGATCACGTTACCATCTTTTAGTGGTGGTGGGCAAAATGGCTCCTTGCATGGTGCAAATGTCCATGTAGAACTTCAGGGGCAGGCAATTGCGGAGGCAACTAGGGAACTCACACGCTTATTTATTCGGTGTGCTATTCCTTTCAATGTGGCCACTATACATCAATGGAAGAAGACAATCAATGCAGTAAGCTGCATAGGGTGTAGGTGGGAAGGTCCATCCATAGATGCATTATACACACGGGAGTTTTGAAAGGAGAAAGCATCCATTGAGGCTCAATTGGAGCCCTTGAAGGAGACATGGGTGAAATATGGATGCACAATACTATGCGATGGATGGTCAGATATGTGTCGAAGGAATGTTTACAATGTTTTGGTGTCTTTATGTAAAGTGACCATGTTCATTAAGGCCATCGATGTCTTTGCCTCAGGTCTTACCATCACATGAGCTTTCATTTGGAAGCACATGCGACAGGTCATCATGGACATAGGAGTCCAAAATGTGGTGTAGGTAGTGACAGATAATGGAAGCAATTGTGTGTCTATGGGACGTATGCTTGAGGAGGAGTTTCTTAGCATAGTATGGACTCCATGTGCATCCCATTGCCTTGATTTGCTTATTGAAGATATTGGGTAAATATCTTGGATGGATGACATTTTAAGACGGCAACAAGCATGGTAAGATTTATGAATAAGAGGCTATTCGTCACAAGCTTGTTTCGAGCCAATAGCACATGAGCTATTGAAGCCCTGCACCACTAGATTTGCTTATATGTTTATTGTATTGGAGAGGTTGATACGAGTCCGTCCGAATTTGATACAGACCATTGCATGCTAGGATTGACTCACATGGAGTAAGAGAGAGTCTCCAAAGGCTCTTGCTTTTAGGCGTAATATTTTAAATGAGAGTTAGTGGGTTGAGGCAGAGATATTGGTGAAAAGTCTCACTCCTATTTACATTGTATTACGCATCACTGATATGGAGGGGAGTACTTTGGGGCTTCTATTTGAGTATATGGATAAAATTGGGGAGGCCTTACTTTGAAACAGCTTTTGGTTCCAAGACAAGTAAGTTTTTGTTTATTTTTTACACATGTAATTATTTGGTATTAACGACTCCTTTGGCTGTCGCATATATCTTGCATCCCCTTTGGCGTAGCAAGGAGCAATATACTAGCGAGGACTCAGGAGTTAAGAGGAGGGCTTCATGGAGTACATGAGGCGTCTCAGAGAGAATGATATAGATATGATGAGAAGAATAGAGGATGATTTGCTGGCATTCTGTAATCATTCTCTTCATTTTGGTTGACCCACAACTAGGCTTTGAGAGACATAGCTTTAGCTTCTCTTGGTGGAAAAAATACGGCAATTGTGCTTCTATTTTGATGTGTGACTGGTGACTTTTATATTTTGAATCTTGATTATCTAATGCATTATGTAACCTAGATGAGAAGTTCTGTAATCTATTACCCACTCAAATGTTGATTTTGTGGTATGTATATTAGCAATTGCCAATTACTTAATCTTAATCTCTTAAATTTGAATAGAAATGCATTGCTATTCGGGTCCTCCCGTAAGATTGTAGTGCAGGGCTTGCTAAGAGGAATTGGAGCACATGGATCCTCTTCCACACCAAAAAGAGAAACAAGCTTACAACTGCCTAGTTGGAGCGTTTAGTGTTTTGCCATTGCAATCTCTAGCTTATTGAGAGAACCGCTCAGTCCCCTGAGCCTTCACAGGTAAATTGGTAATGATTAGTATTATATATAATTAATTTTTAAACCTTGAGTCCTTAACACTTGACATTGCTAATTTGCTTGGAAGTTGGATTGTAAATTGTGATATGTATGAACATTGAACATATTGAATCTCCTCTTATATGATATATCTTTATCTTGTTCACCTTTACATGTGAATGTTGATAAGATTGATATAAACAAGGTGCGTGACATTCCGCAAACACCATAGGAGGAGCGGGATATCTACTCCATGCTCTATGAGAAGCTATTAGCACCGTTGCATGAGACTTGTGCATAGAGGAGGGTTAGAGTGAGGGCCATACATGGTCGTGCATCACAGACAGAGTTAGAGCGAGAGTTTGAGGATAAGGCTGAGGTTGCTTCATCAACTTCTCGACCAGGGTCCTCAGAGTTGGACGAGGAGATGGTGCATAGATCCTCAGAGTCCGAATGAGTCATGAGTCATGACTCGTGATATATAAGAGTCAGTTTAGCAGTGCAGAGTGCAGACTAGAGTTGCCAGTTGTTAATTGATATTGATACTTGTAGCCTCACTCGACTTTGGAGCTTTGACAAATTATTCACATGACATAGTTACTATCATTGTATCTTGATTCCACTTATTATGACTCTTGATTCTTGTTCCATTGTTCTTGATGTTAGTCTTCACTGCTCTTTAGATCATAGATTATTCACGAGTCATAAATTCTAATTTATTTTGTTGCCTTAAGTTTTGAAAATGAGTTTTAATTGTGTTAAGTTGTCTTAAGTTTCAAGTTTCAACCATTGAGTCCTCATTCTTGACTCCTCAATCTTCACTCGTGAGTCGTGACTCGTGAAATGTGTAATGAATCATGATTTATATCATATGACATAAAGACTCAAAGTTTTGTATGAAATTTGGATACATGTTGTTGTAGGCATTGATATATTTACATATCCACATATTACTGTATTTTTTTTAGTGTACAATCCGAAACGCCGTTTCCCCGTTTCCAAAATTTGGCCGAAACTCCGAAACTCTGGTTTTTCCCGTTTCCCTTGTTTCCGAAACTCCCCCGTACTATGAAGTGAAGGATGTTTGATGATGGAGGAAGGGGGTGAAGATTGATTGAAGAGAGTGGTGGGGTGGTAGAAGTGAAGAATGAATGAAGTGATTGCCTATTTATAGGCATAAGCTGTCTAGGGTGGTGCCCCACTGTGTGGATGCCATTGAAAAAGTGGCCAAAATGCGGACACAAGCCCTTTATGGGACCGTGAGTGCGAAACCCTAAATGAAGTGTGTGAACTGAAGAAGTAGTTTCTCAACACCATGTGGAAGTACACTGTAGTCATCGTCACCGTCTAAGAGGCAGAGGTTCTCTTATCCCATTTGACTAGTTTTCTGCCAAAGATACTTGAGCACATTCAAGCAGTCACATTTAGCCACAAAATAAGCAATGTGAAGAACAATTTCTAGCTAGACAGAGAACATGAAGTGACTATAAGGCCTTCTGATTGCTGTAACCTACTGAGCCAGCTGAACTTCATTTGGGAGAGCATGCTTTCACTTGAGAGAACATGTGCTGATTCTGTCTTTCAGCCAGACAATCCTGCAAGAGATGGCTAGAGTAAGTTGATTACAGACAGAAATAGGAGTGCATGAATGCTATGCACTCCCTAGCTTTGATTGAAAAGGTAACAGCCAAGTTAAGCCTAAGTCAAACATCAGTAATTAAGGGCTATAACAAACTTTTCCGAAAAAGAAGGAAGTGCATTTAGGTTGTATACAAGGCAGACTTACTCTCAAATATGGCATGCAGAAAGTGGGACCTATACTGTTTTTATGCTCTGAGAATGATGAACTTGCTCCAGTGGAAACAATTAAGATGTACGCATCGAATTTGTGCAAGCTGGGCGGGAGTGTCAACATGGTTGTATGGAAAGAATCAGAGCATGTTGGTAAGCTGCTTTATTTTTGCCTTTCTATTGAGAGATTCTAGTTTCCCCATGATGGGATGAGAACATATTGTGGATTGTTTTTATATTTTATGTTGTATTTCTACAAACAAATGTCTGATTGTTTTTACCTTCAATAAGATTCTGTACTCAATACTAACCAATGGCCAGCTTAAATCCAGGTCATTTTCGACTTCATCCGGACCAATATGCAGCTGCAGTGAGGAAATTCTTTGCAGAAGTGTCTATGGCCGATTTAAAGCTTGAGAACTGTGCCGAAGATTCTTCTATGTCTGAACCGTCAGTTCTCTTAAAGAAATCATCAGCAGTGTGCTGGACAAATTTGCCTGAATCTATTGTAATGGAAATAAGGCATTTGTCCCAGTTGCCACATGTGGATTTCAAGGATGGAGATAAAAATGAACAAGAGGACTTTTCATGTGCTGATGCTGATGCCTGCCATTGTGTAGAAATGCAGGATTGTTCCAATTCTATTCCGGTTGGCTATGCCAGTAGCATGCTACAGAGCAGGCTCTAATTCAAGGCCTCAGAAACTAGGCTTCTACTATTACATGCTTTGCGTTTGCACATATGCAGAGGTGTCATGACATTTGTATCAAAATCTTTCTTTACTGTAGGATCTGTAAAGTAAGATGCGTGAAGCCTCATCTGCTGCTTAAAGCTGGCCATTGTCTGCAGCTGCAGCAGTAATTATTTGCCCTGCCAAACTGTGAAATTCAGCACCATGTTAACCACCCAATGATTTGTTGAAGGGTCTCTTTATTGTATCCTATCTTCAGTCAACAATTCATGGTAATCCAGGGGATCGTCTACAGTTCTCTGTGAGTTTACATGAGATCTTGTATGAAGAATTTCTGGCTTGTGACATTGTCTGACATAAGAAAAGTCACATCAGATTCTACTTCTTCAGATGCTTTTGGCCATAACTCTGCATACTAAAATACCCATATCACCAAATTTCAAAATCCATAGTACACTTACGCGATAACCTTTTCTAAATCATAATATTATATATACATAAGATAAAAAACACACACATAAATATACTCACAAATATACACACATGTATAAATTATTAACGATCATTGTGAGTTCGTTTTCACAAAATTGATATTAAACAAGAAGTAAGTTTTTTGCAACCTTTTACAACAAGTACACAGCAGTCTCTTTCATTGATAGCTTAATAGTACATGTAATTTGCAATACATTTGTAGATAAAACTTGTGTTTGCTTTTTGGCAAACACCGCAAAGCTTACAAATTGAAGTGTGTAACCAGTGTATCCACTTTTGGTCAATGCAATGGAAATCGTAGCATACCTCGAAATTGTTGTCCACAACTCTTCAAGTTTAAATGAGGCCTAGTTGGGATTGTTTTACCCTTGTAACACCTATATTCCCTTGCATGCTTTTATAGATTGTGACTAGACAAGATGTCTTGACATGAGAATGCCCACTGGTGAAAATTGTTTTTTACTTGGCGATGCTTGCATCTCTTGGCTTAGTAAGAAGCAATCTACAATGGCCACTTCAAGCTATGAAGTTGAATATAGAGCAGCTTGTATAGCTATAATTGAGTGTGTTTGGCTCATATGCCTTTTGTCTGTAGAAAAGCCAGTTGGCATGTCTTTTGGTCTTATAAGTTGGTTTGGGGCATCTTGGGATACTTTTCAACTTGTATATCTACTTGTATGGCAATGCTTTCTTATTACTAGAAAAAGGAACTAAATCCCATGTATGGTTTATTTGTAAGGAGTCAATCTTCAATTGCGTAGCATTGTTCCATGAGTGACTATCATATTTGTGCATGGCCTCATCATAAGAGAGAGGCTCACTTGCATATATCACCATAACATTATCCATGGAGGGTGTAAAGTGCTAAGGTTAATGTTTAGCTTTAGTAGAGTGTCTCAAAATAGATTGATCCTATACAATAGGCAGATCCTAGGCAATGGAGCATCAACTACTACAGGCTATCTAGCTCGTTGTATTGGAGCAAGAGGCTCTTGAAAGATCACCTTGTATACCTCAACTATCTGCTCATGCTACTTATGTATCTTTTCCTAATGGAAAACTACATCATGGTTGCGGATAACTTAGAGAGCTTGTAAATCCCATAGGCGATAGTCCATCTCACCTATGTCTTCATAACCAAGAAAGATGCATTTTATAGACTTAGGATCTAGCTTATTGTACTTGCCCTTGGAAACATGGCAGAAGGTCTCATAACCAAAGATGCACAAATGAGCATATGATTGAGGTATCCTAGTCCATACCTCCTCTATAACCTGGCAATCACTAGTACTTCAAGGAGACCTATTAATCAAGTGTACAACAGTCGTAATTGTCTTAGCCCAAAAATGTTGTGGTAAGCTTGTTTGGTTAAGTATAATGTGGACTCTCTCCTAAATCGTCTTGTTCATGTGCTCAACAATACCATTCTGGGGAAGGGTATAAGGGGCGATCAACTAATGCTTAATATCTTGCTTATTGCAAAATTGCTCAAAAGCTCTTAATACATAATTACCCCCATTATTGGGCCTTAGGCATTTCAACCTATACCCAGATTAGTTCTCAATATGAGCAAGCTAATGTTGAAAGGTAGACAAGACATCCAATTTTTGCTTAATAGGGTAACTCCAAACCTTATGTGAGTAATCATCAATAAATGTGGTAAAATACACACCGCCTAGAGATTAAAAGGACATGGGACTATATACATCCGAATAAACAAGAGCCAAAGGCTCACCCATGCATGTCATGCCAGACTTCTTATGTGTACTACTTGTCTATCTACTATATAAACAATGATCACAAGACTCAAAAACATCTATAATTAAGGGGTGGAAGATACTGTAAATTGACAAGTATTTTCATTCCTTTCAAAGACACGTGCCCAAGGTGATGATGCCAAAGAGATACATATGGAACTATAATGACAACCAAAACATGGTCAATTGACCTAGATATAAGTAAGGGATAGAGGGGATTGAACTTAGCAACACGTGCAATAACAAGATTCCCACGGGTAATCTTCCATGAGGAATTATCAAAGGAGACAACATAACCTGCATCATCCAAGGTGCTAATAGGGATGAGACTCTTCGTGAGAGCTAGCACATAATGTACATCATGAAGAGTGAACATACTACCTGAACCACAATTGTAGCTGGACATCACCAATACCAAATATCTCCAATGCCAAGTCATTACCTAAACAAATAGATCCAATCATACTGTGGCATGAGTGAAGCCACTCTCTATGAGAGGTCATATGAAAGGAAGCCCTTGAATCTATCAACCAAAATTGAGTATGTCCTAACAAAGCATCAATTAGTTGTGAAGCATCCAAGGAAGAGGCTGCTAATATAAGATCATAAGAGATATTAGGTTGTACCACATTAATCTCCTCAATCTTAATGCTAGACTTGCTAGGCACAATACTACAATCATAATTCTTATCTTGCACTTTATCCTTTCCATTTTCCTTGCACTTGTCTTTATGCATTTTATGGCATTGTGGCCGAATAGGACCTAATTTCCTAAAATGATGACAAGTGAGGCTAGACTTACGGCCATAGGACTTATGTGAGACTCTCTACTTGTCCTAGACGGAGACATTTGAGATTCTCTACCACAGCCATTTCCATTCGGCTGGCCTCTCATAGTCAATGCATATGATGTACGTAAAGCATCTACATTCTTTTTATTTAGTTCTTCTATCAAGAGGGCATTCTCAACATCTTGCAATTTCAGCCCACCCTTTGAGATATTAGCACATAGAGCCATACGAAAAGTGTCTCACAACATAGGTAGAGTATAAAACAGAAATAAAGGATGCAAAGGATTCTTGAACTCAATCTACTACAAAGCTAGATGGTTGATGCAAAGGATCCTTGAACTCAATCTACTACAAAGCTAGATGGCTGATGCAAAGGATCCTTGAACTCAATCTCCTACAAAGCTAGATGGCTGATGATGGGGTGAAACTCATTTAAATGTGTAGACATAAAAGTCCTTTCCTTCATGCGAATGTCCATCAACTATTTCAGCTAATACATTTGAGATGTAGAACTTTTCTTGTCATAAAGATTATTAATTTGTATCAAAAGCTCAAAGATAGTTTGATTTTCGATTACAACATTGTAGTGAACCTACTTAGAGAGTGAGAAAATGATTAAGGACTTACATAGCTCATTTGGTTCAACCCAATCCTCGGTCATAATATTTTTGGGTTTGACACGCTCATTTTTTAGTGCTCTAACTTGTAAATTTTGCACTAAAACCTACCATATATGTATCCTCCAATAGCTTAGTTGGTCCCATCTAGTTTTCCAATATTGAAGATAGCACTATCATAAGAACCATTGCCATAATGAGACCAAGAAAATGCACAAAAGGGAAAAATAGACTATTTTAATTTCTTGCAAATAAGCCTAAAACCACTATTAAATCAAATGGGAGACAAGAGAGACTGCCAAAGTAATGAGTTGTCCACAAGTCGTAAGCAAAATACTATTAGGAGGATGTGACTGCTCTCATAAACAATGTAGTAAACTGTAACTACAACATGCTGAAAATAGAGCACATCGATAAGTGTTCAAAGCCAAGTATGAGCTATCACTAATAAAACACAAACTACAATTTCAAGGGTGGAACTGTAACTAGTAGTGAGAGTGAATATGCAATTAGCATTAAGAGCTGTCAAAGATCAATGTGTCAGATTGAGATACATCCATAGGCATAACCATCATGTATATAGTAGGTCTCACAAATAATAGAAGAGACTTGCCAAAGGCACAAGTGACCGAGTAGTGATAATAGAAGCTCAATACATAGTCATGGTAACAATAGTATGATAAAGATAGCTGCCAGCCCAAAACAAAAGCTAGATCAGCCAACGAGGCATCAACTACATACATATAGTATGAAGGGAGCTTTGATACCAGTTGAAGGAAGTGAGCTTAGAGTGGAAGCACGTGAGTGAAAGCAAGAGATATGGTGGAAGGAGTAAGAGCAAGAGAGAGAGAGAGACACATACACACAATATTTGGGAACTCCAACAATCACAATGTGTGACTAGCCTTCCTTTATTTAAATGTCACTGAAAGAAGAAAGAGTGAAGTGAGAGTTTGTGTGAGAAGCGAGCATTTGAGCGAGCATTTCTGGGAAAACTCTATTTTTTGTTCCACATAGTCCATTTATTCCTCCTCTTCTCCTAAGCATATATCAAGCATCACTACTATGCCTTCATTGCCACCACCACCACCTCTATTGCCGCCACCACTATCACTATCACTATCACTATCACCTCCACCGCTTTCACCACCATTGTTCCCACCCATGTTTCTCCCCCATATTAAGTACCTCAAGTACAAGTCTCTCTCTCTCTCTCTCTCTCCCACCAATTATTCTCTCTATTTTTCCTCCTTACTATCTCTCTCTCTCTCTCTCTCTCTATCTATCTATCACTCCTAGTCGCATCTCTCTCTCTCTCTCTCTCTCTCTCTCTCTCTCTCTCTCATTGTGTTGCTCACAAAGACAAACACACTCTCCCTCTCCCTCTCCCTCTCTCTTTTCCTCCTAAATCTCTCACTCACTCACTTCCCCCCTCTATATCTCTCTCTCTCTCTCTCCCTCCCCCCCTCTCTCTCTCTCTCTCTCTCTCTCTCTCTCTCAATTAGCAACTTCTCTTTTTCTTCCCCTCTTACACACACACACACACACACACACACACACACACACACACACTCTCTCTCTCTCTCTCTCTCTCTCTCTCTCTCAATTAACAACTTTTCTCTTTCTTTCCCTCTTTCCATCACTCACTCTTTTTGTTTCTCTTGATCTCTCTCATCCTCATTTGCTTAGCCTCCAACATAACTCCATGTCATGCATTCGTTTTTCACAACCCTCTTAATTTTGCAAGGGTGGTTTGCATGAGATCCATTGTCTTAGACACTTTTAGTAGGTAACATCATGATGAAAAGAATATCACATTGTTACTCTCACATGCACATATACAAAAACGTACCTGTCTCTTTTATGTGCATGATTTGCAATTACATCTCAATATATTATCACTTTCATTGTGCACACATACGTGAAACTACATCACACATGTTTTCGCTACATTCAATTGAGCATTATTGTTTGAACTTACTACAAGAGGGTATGATATCGAACAATTTGTTACACTTAATGCAATAACTTGTGATATTTGTTATTTTTCAAATTTGTTCAAATAGTTAATATCAAGACAATAATATTACCTCATTGATACTCAATCCACTGTGTACATATACATTTGCATGTGCATATGAATCTACACTCCACCCTTCCCTAGATATTTTGCACGTGCTTTATTTACACATCTTATAGTATTACAATTGAGCGAAGGCCTATACACAATCTCCTTCACTTGCACATTTCTCTCTTTTTCTCCTATTCTCTCTCATTCTCATTTCATTGCGCTTGAAAATCAAGACAATCAAATAATTATGAAAGTACATGTTCATTATGCACATGATTAATAATCAAGCTCCATTACTAGAGGGTAAAATGGATAATCCTTAACAAAGTCTAGGATTGAACCATGGAAGCACACTAGCTCAGTCGAGTAGGGAAGCATGTGCTCCAAGAGGATAGTGTCCATGGGGTTTCTCTCAAATGGGGCTAGATATATAAAGGAGTTGGATGGGTTCCTCTACATTTTTTCCATGCTATCATTCACAAATAGTGTCGTTGTTGGCCTGAAGTGCACCCAATGAATGTCATAAAAAATTTTCAAGAAAAGAGGCTTTCTGTAACTCATTCCG